>NW_016827519.1:1054571-1064619 GCF_001698545.2 Rhinopithecus bieti
TTTTTTTTTTTTTGAGATGGGAGTCTTACTCTGTCACCAGGCTGGAGTACCATGGTGCCATCTCAGCTCACTGTAATCTCTGCCTCCTGGGTTCAAGTGATTCTCCTGCCTCAGCCTCCTGAGTAGCTGGGACTAAAGGCACACACCACCACGCCTGGCTAATTTTTGTATTTTTAGTAGAGATGGAGTTTCACCATATTCGCCAGGATGGTCTTGATCTCTTGACTCGGTGATCCACCTGCCTCAGCCTCCCAAAGTGCTGGGATGACAGGCATGAGCCACTGCTCCTGGCCACAATTTTAACTCTTAAAATCCTGTTGGGATTTTTATTGGGATTGTATTGCCTCTACAGATTAATTTGGGAGAATTGACCATCATATTTATTTTACTTACAATTATAGTATTTTTTATTTTTATAATTTTTATGTGTTTTGTGTTTGGAGTTTGTTAACCTTCTTAAACATGTGGGTGTACAGTTTTCATTACATTTGAAATGCTTTCGGCCACTAGTTTTTTTTTAATATCCCCTTCCCTTTTGTGGTCGCTCATTACACATGTAATAAGCTACATGAAGTTTTCATTCAGTCCACTCATGCTCTTTTTATTTTAAAATTTTTCATCTTTAATTTTGGATTGTTTTCTTGCTATATGTTCAAATTCACTAATGTTTTCTTTCTTCTGTATTTGTCATTAATCCTATCCAGTGTATGTTTTCTCATAAAATTTTGTTTTCACATCTAGAAGTAAAATTTGGGTCTCTTAAAAAAATGTCTTCCATGTCTCTTGTTAACTTCATGAACATATAGAGTACAGTTATAACTATTTTAATGTCTTTATGTGTTCATTTGACCATATCTGTTAGTTCTGGTTTGACTTTGATTAACTGAATTATCTTGTCATTAGGTTTCAAATTTTTCTGGGGCTTTGAATGTCTAAAAATTTTATGTTAGAAACCAGGCACTAGCAGTTTTACCTTGTTGAGTGCTGGAAATTTTTATATTACTATGAATATCCTCAAGCACTGTTCTAGAAGGCAGTCAAATTAGCTTGGCAACAGATGATGCTTTTATTTCTTGCTTTTAAGTTCTGTGAGGTGGGACCAGGACAGTGCTCAATCTGGTTATTTCTCACTATGGAGACAAGGCTTTTTTGGGGTCTCATGAATCTTCAGGGCTCCTAGTTTGACTAATTGGAAAAGGCAGTATTCCCTGAAGTGTGAGGACCATGTACAGTACACCAATCTCTAACTTTTTGGGCGATGGTTCTTTCTCTGGACTCAGGAAGTTTCACATATATGTACTGATCAACACTATCCTGACATCTTAAGGGGATCTTGCAGATCTATAGAGTTCTCTCTCTATGCAGCAGTCTCCTCTCTCTTGGTAACTCTATCCTGCAAACACTGTGCACCTTGGTCTCCTTAGAGTCTGTTCTCTGTCTCCTCTACCCAGGGAGTCTGCTGAATCCCGATTGGATTTCCTCTCAGTGCACAATGTCTTGGAAACCCTTTAAAGGCAATAAACTGACAGAATCATAGGGATGACCTTATTTGTTACCCATCTCTCAGAGATTATTATCTGCTGGCGGCTAATCTCTATTTTCTTGCAAATCATTACTTCAGATGGGAAGGTATATCTAGTTAACAGTTTTACATCTTGGTCAGAGTGGAACTATATCAGACTAGTGTGTGTGTGTGTGTATGTGTGTGTGTGTGTAAATTTTTATATTTAAATGTATGCATATATTGGAACTTACATATAAATTATATAAATCAACAAATTTTATAATCATATGTAAAGTACAAATTATATTAATTAAATATATGAATAAGTTCTAATACGTACTTATTCTATTTGTTATTCTCAATCCTATTTTGATTTATGAATACTATTTTGATTTATGAATACAGAATCTTTTAGTGTTTTTTAAATTTCTGTAAGAATTTTCACTGACATTTTTTCCTTTTTATAAGATTTTTTTTTCCTTCACTGGTTCCCCCAACACCCCGCCCTTTTTTTCCACTTACTGCATTGCTTTTGTTGCCTCCTGGTTCTTTTTAACTATATATGGTTTTCCCTCTGTCTTTCACTTTGCAGTCTTTCTTAAATATTCATGGATCCATGGCTGAACTGAGGTTCTAAAAAGCTACCCAGAATGTCTGTGGGCGGGGTCTGGTTCCTGATGTACTTCCCTGCAGCGTGATCAGATAGAATTTTTAAAATTCCCTTGCTAAGATGGTGGGGAAGTAGAAAATGCAAAGGGGTGTTGGCGTTCTACTGAGAAAGTGAGAAAAGACTTAGACTATAAATTTTATTAGGTAGGGCCTCATTTAATCCCACTTAGTTTATTCCTGTGCCTCACATCACCCCTTTGTGGCAGGAGAGGCACCTGATGGATTGACCTCTCTGCAGAGAGATTGCCCGTCTACTCTTAGGTCTAGGTGTCACCCAGCTTTCCATGGTGAATTACATCATCTGTATTCTGAACCACTTAGTAAAGGTCTCATGGAATCCTCTCTGCATGTTTTTATTTGAAGCTTTCTGTACTCCACTTTGTCAATTTATTACCTTATTTATAAAAGTTTATTCTTATCTCTCAACATTATCAAATCATGTTTTCTTTAACTTCATGGATTAATAACTATTTGTACACTTACTCGTGTTAGTGGAGTTTGGAGGATAGATGGACAAGTGATAAGTATGTTTGTGACATACCTACTGTTAATACGTGGATAACCTGACATCTTTGTGTAAATTACCATTTTTAATTGGTTCTAGTTGCATATTCAGAGAAGTTCGTGCATTAGGTGTGTAAGTCCGTCACCCCTAAATTTTATCCTATTTAACTTTATACTCAGCATGTGATAACATTTTATACTTGGTTTCCAGGAGTCAGGAAAAGTCAGTTTAATTTCATTTCAGGACTAATTTAACTATATCAGAGATTAGTGCTTAAAGCCTGGATAATGAATAGCTATTCTTGGAAATGAAAGGTACACAGATTCTTAATGAGTATTTGTTAAGAGTTCCAGTGCCTTGAGGAAAGATAGATTTGTGGGTGCTTTTGCAAGGTTCTATATTTACAGAAATTTGGGGAATGTTAGGTTAATTTTCATTTCAAAATCTGATGCCATTTTATTTTTCCAGGCTTTGTCCTATAGAGCAGCAGAACAAAATGAAACAGCATTTGGAAGAGACCTATTCTTTTTTGTAATATTTTTAATAAGACATAATTGCATTCAACACTGAAATGTGATTCAATTGCCTTCTGTACTATAATTGATGTTGTAATTGTCAGGATTTAGTTGAACTTCTGTTTGTGCTTCCCTCTTATGAGTGTCAGGCAAAAAGAGTAGAGAACATTTGCAGTAAATATACTTATTGTGAAGAAGAAAAAAGATGTAATTAGGCTTCTGGTGTCAGCTGCCAACTTTGGTGCTTATTGCCCTTATAATTTAGAAGCTAATATTTTTGAAAATATTGTTCCAATTACTATGAACCTATCCCAAGGAAGAAAGGAGGCATCCTTTACGAAACCACCAATAAATTTTCATCTTTAGTTTTTTGACACTCTGGTTTCTTTTTGCAACAAATTATTTATTTAAGATTTTTGCCTTCACTCTTTAAACAATTAATTATATGCTGCCTCTGCCTGTGGGTGGTAAACCCTGTTCTAGACTTCTAAAAATGCTTTTTGTTCTTTTCTCTCCCTCAGAGATTTCTGATATATATGTCATAATGACTGCAGAGTTTCCAATTCTTTAGACTTAGTGTCTTGATTCATGGATTCAGGGGAGTTAACTGAGTTGTACATTACTCCCTACATTTCCCATTTCCTCTCTTGATTAAGAGTTTTAAATATGAGGATGGCACTTAAATGGGACTCAGGTTGCAGCTTCTTTCGCTGATGCCTACGCCATAAATTCTTCATTTACTATGGTGATGGCTCTTGTTGAGTGAAATCACACACTCATAATTGTTCTCAAGATGGTACGCCAGGAAGCCACAATTAATCACTAAAAATAATTTTGCCAATTTTGCTTCAAAACAAAATTATAATAATAAAAACTTTATATGTCTACTCTATGTTATTTTCTTGGAGTTTTGTGTATATTATCTGTAATTCTCATAACAGTACAAAGTAGATTGGTAACTTAAGTTCAGATTATTCTTTATGGACTCTGAAACAGATATACATGACCCCAAAACCCCTTTTGTTCCACTGAGCAAGCCAATTTATCTTAAAGGATGACCTATGGCAAGTAAAGGCTGCAGATTTTTGAGCAAATGGCCTTATAGCAATTATTAAATCATACTGGCTAGAGCTGACCCCACCCAGGGGAATTTCACCACTGATTTTCAATAAATGAACAAATTGTGCTCCTGGTATACGCCTTAGATTATCAGTTCATATTCTAAATTAGTTCATCTTCTAAACTGGAGGAAGGGAAGACCTTCCTGTGAACTCTAGCATAAAATGCACTGCTTTTTCAAATATCCACTAAACAAATATTAAATTATGTTTTTATATTTTGTTAGTTGCTTTTTTAAATTAACTTGTATAATTTTGCTGGTTAGTCTATACCATGAGGGAAGGTATCATATATACCCTCTTTATAATTTTATTGTCAACATCAACAGTACCTCATATAGTACATGTTTAATAAATGTTTCTTAAATGACTAGCTAAATGTGTAAATTGGAATCTTCCTCTAAGACTATTAAAGGTCAGTTGGTGAAATCCAAATATACACGTGTCAATCAAAAACAAACTGTAAAACTGGATATTTATCCTATAGTGACTGGTGAGATCTGTTAAATGCATTTATCAAGAAAGTAGAAAACCTCAGTTGGTTGGCATAATTGGGAATGTCTTTATTACCATTACATTTAAACTTGTGTCTGTTTTACAGATTTTTTAGTTCTTCTTTCATCCTTCATCAAAGGTCAGGAAAATTTGACCCATATAGACTAAATAACTTCCCATAAATCACTCTGGTAATTAATGGCAGAACAAAAACTCATCATATAATCCATATACAAATCTTAATTTTTGATGCCCATTTTAGGGTCTGCATTAGTCAGGGTTCTGTTTAGAGATGCCATAACAAAATACTACATACTGGGTGGCTTAAGAAACAGAAATGTATTTCTCACAGTTCTGAAGTTTAAGTTCAGGAGGGTGTTGGCAGGTGTGGTTTCTCTGGAGGCTTCTCTCCTTGGCATGCAGGCACCTCTTGTCATGTCTTCACATATCCTTTCCTCTGTGCATGCACGTCCCTTGGTGTCTCTTCCTTTTCTTATCAGGACACCAGTCATGTTGGATTAGTGCCTCACGTGTACAACCTCATTTAACAAAAAAAAAAAAAAATGCCTCTTCAAAGGGCATATCTCCAAGTAGAGTCACATTGGGAGTTAGGCTTCAACATACGAAGTATGGGGAGGACACAACTTAGTCAATAACAGAGTCCAAGTCTATGATTTATGAGGATATATTCTTGGGTTGTTTTTATATTGTTGAGACAAATTGCACTGCTTCCTACAACATTTCTTGTATTCAAGCCTACCATCAGCTTCAACTGTTAGTGATAACTGCTGATTTTCTTCATGTTCCCTAATATATACTGCAAAAAAAAAAAAAAAAAAAAAAAAAAAAAAAAAAAAAAAAAACAGATAAAACCAACTGACCTAACTCATCTATAAAAGGAAGAAGGAACCATAGACTTTTGAGAACATAAAGGATTGTCTTTTCAAAGTTTTTCAAAGTTCAAGTGCCTACTTGGTCCATTAAGCCATGACCAGGACAGTGCTTATAGGACTGGCTTTATAGTAGGGGTGAGGGTGCATTAACTTGTGATATTACCTAGAAGAATAGGTGGATTGGCAGAAACTGTAATTAATATTTGCATCAAAGATGTCTTAATCACAGCATTTGCAGTTTCTATATCATAGTAGATGCCACTGACTTATGTGGGTTCATGTAACTCTTAAGGTCCTGGGTGCTGTTCCAAATCAAATAAGAAATTTTTTTTTTAGTTCCACATAGAATGGGCCTGTTGACAAATTTAGCCCCATCTCTGCATGTCTGACTTCTGTTTGCTCTGAAAATCATCCAGAAACATGGGGATCAGACCTACTCCTTGGATTTAATAACCTCATTGGTTCAACCAGGATTTTAAGAAATTTTGGCAGTAATTCTAAAATATCATTTCCATTAATCCAGAAAGGCCCACCCTCTAAATCTCCCTGGGTTAGGCCATTCTTGTGTTGCTAAAAAGAAATATTTGAGAGAAAGTAATTTATAAAGAAAAGAGTTTAAATTGCTTTGCCATCTGCAGGCTTTATAGGAAGCATGGCTCTGACATCTGCTCAGCTTCTGGTGAGGCCTAAGGGAGCTTTCAATCATGACAGAAGGCAAAGGGGAATAGTATCATTACATGGTGAAAGCAAGACCAAGAGAGAGTAGGGGTAGAGATGCCACACTTTACAAAAGCCAGATCTGATGAAAACTCACTCACATCATGAAAATAGCACCAAGGGGATGGTGCTAAATCATTCACGAGAAATCCATCACCATGATCAAATCACCTCCTACCAGGTCCCACCTCCAATACTTGGGATTGCAATTCAACATGAGATTTGGGTGGGGACAAGTATTCAAACAATATCATTCTGTACCTGCCCCACCCCAAATCTCACATCCTTCTCACATTGCAAAATACAATCATGCTGCCTTCCCAACTGTCATTTAAAGTGTTAATTTATTCCAGGATTAACTCAAAAGTCCCAAGTCCAAAGTCTCACCTGGAAATTACTTAATTTCACCCATGAACATGTAAATTCAAAGGCAGGTTATTTACTTCCAAGGTACAATGGGGGTATTGGTATTGGTAAACATACCTATTCCAAAAAGAAGAAATCAACCAAAACAAAGGGGCTGCAGGCCACACACAAGTTTGAAATATAGCAGAGCAGTCATTAAATCTTAAAGCTCCAAAAGAATGTCCTTTGACTCCATGTGTCACATCTAGGGCATGCTGATGCAAGAGCTGGGCCCCTAAGAACATGGGCAGCTCCACTCCTGCAGCTTTGTGGAGTTCAGCCGCTAAGACTGCTCTCATAGATTGTTGAGTGTCTGCAGCTTTTCCAGGTGTAGGTTGAAAGCTACCAATGAATCTATCATTCTGGAGTATGGGGGACACTGGCCCCCTTCCCATAGCTTCACTAGGCAGTGCCCTAGTGGGGATTCTCTGGGGCTTCCAACCCAAAATATTTCCCCTTTGCTCTTCCCTAGTAGAGGTTCTCTATGAGGGCTCCACCCCTGCAGCAGGCTTCTGCCTGGATACCCATCCTTTCTCATAAATCTTCTGAAATCCAAGTGGACAATGCTAAGCCTCCTTCACTCTTACACTCTGCATGCCTACAGACTTAATGCCATGGGGAAGCCACCGCAGCTAATGGCTTGTACGCCCTGGAGTAGTGACTACAACTGTACCTGGACACCTTTGATCTGAGACTGAAGCCAGAGCAGCTGGGATGTGAGTAGCAGTGTCCCAAGGCTGTGCAGGTCAGTGGGCCTCAACCTGGCTTCTAAACTCATTCTTTTTTCCTAGTCCTCTGGGCCGGCCTGTGAGGTGAGAGGTTGCTATGAAATTCTCTGAAATAACTTTGAGGCCTTTTCCTCATTGTTTGGATATTAGCACTTGGATCCTTTTTAATTATACAAAACCTCTCATGAGTACTTTCTCCATAGCCTGCATGAATTCCTCTCCCCAAACCACTTTTTCTTTCTTTGCCACATGGCCAGGCCATGAATTTTTCAAACTTTTATGGGCTCTTCTTCCACCAGATGCCTTAGGTTGTCACTCTGAGTACAAACTTTCACATATCCCTAGGACATGAACAGCATGCACCAAGCTTTTTGCTAGGACATAACACATGTGACTATTGCTCCAGGTCAGTAAGTTCCTCTTTCCATCTGAGACCTCCTCATCCCAGCCTTCACTGTCCGTATTACTGTCACCATTTGGATCACAACTATATAATCACCCTCTGAGAAGTTCCAAACTTTCCCTCATCTTTCTGTATTCTTCTGAGCCCTCCAAACTTTTCCAGCATCTGCCTGTTACCCAGTTCCAAAGCCACTTCTACATGTTCAGCTATCTTTATATTAATGCCCAACTCCTCAGTACCAAATTTCTGTGTCAGGCTGTTCTTGTATTTCTACATAGAAATACTTGAGGCTGGGTAATTTTTAAAGAAAAGAGGTTTAATTGGCTTGTGGTTCTATAGGCTTTACTGCATGGAAGGATACAGTAAAGGAAGCATGGTGATGACATCTGTTTGGCTTCTAGTGAAGCACCAAGGAACTTTCAGTCTTAACACAAGCTGAAGGGGAAACAAATATGCCATAAGGAGAAAGCAGGAGCAAAAGAAAGTGGGGCAGGGGAAGCACCACACTTTACAATAACCAGATCTCATTAGAAATTACAATCATGAGGACAGCACCAAGGGTATGGCACTAAACCATTCATGAGAAATCCACCCCCATGATTCAAATCTCCTCCCACTAGTTCCCACCTCTCATACTGGGGATTGCAATTCAACATGAGATATGGATGAAGACAAACATTCAAACTGTATCACTCCCCTATGCATACCTGAAAGGCCGTGCTGTTTTTCTAAAAGCTAGCATGGTCTATATTTCTCTCTCCAGATGAAATCCTGAAATATATAAGCATTAAATTCCACCTGAGTGAGCAACAAATCCTGGTGACAGAGAATTATTGTCCAAAAGTGCTGAGAGAGCTCTCTGCTTCATCACTGTGAATACAAATACATAATGATAGATAGCTCTTCAGTTTTTTATAGAGTAAGCTTGAAGAAATGATGAGCTGTAGATTTCCTATAGTAGTTATAAACCAATTCTAACTTAAGTTTATAAATTATATTTGTATCAAAGTTTACGTCAACCTCAATATGAATGTAATTTCAAAAATAAAATCGTACATTTCCTGAAAATAATAGAATTGGCAAAATTAGTTTTTGATTTTTACCTAGTTTTATATGGAATAATAGTACCTTTGACCAGTGCCATATGTGTAAGGAAAGGAAGATGGAAAGAGAAAAAAGAAAGGGTGGGGGAGAAGAAGGGATAGAAATAGACAGATTGAGAGAGAGAGACAGAGAGACAGAGGAAGAGAGACAAAGAGGAGGGAAGGGAAAAGTGTGTGTGTGTGTGTGTGTGTGTGTGTGCGCACATGTGTTCATTGGTATGTATAAATCTTTAGGCCTGGAAAAATAGCTAGAAAGAAATACATCAGCCGCTAAAAGTTGTAATTTCTATATAGTGATTTTTGATATTATCTTTATATTTTTTGTTTTTTTCCAACTACTCTATAATAAAAATTCACAGCTTTTATTTCCATGAAACAACCTATTTTAAAATGTAATGTTTATAATATGAATATAAATATTCAAGGTAAACTGGTTAATCCATGTAAAATTTTATCAACTATTCATTCTACTTTATGGTTCAAAAAGCCTAAAGATCTACAGTCATGTCATAGGCAATTTCATTCCCCCCCACCAATTGACAAGGTCTATATTCATAAGAACAAATAAGGTTTCATTTTTAAAAATTATAAGTCAGCTAAATTTAACTCTAAAGCAATAGAAATCTTTTGAAGCCATATAAGTCTGTGTGGGTATGTATGTGCATGCATGCCTATCTATGTGTGTGTTGGAAGCGTGGAGGTGAGTTGTGAGAGTAAAAGTGGCAAAAAATAAAAAATAAAAAAAAAGAAAACAGAAACTGCATTTCTGAAATTCTTATCAGATTTCAAAAGGGAATTTAGGAACTCTTTCAAAATCGATGCCATCTGGAAACATTAAAATGTCAAGGAAACTATACCATTTCTCTTTGGTATTTTCTAATTTTCAGTGTTCTTCTCCTCCTCTCTCTCACCTCCTCCTCCTTCTCCTTCCCCTACTCATTCTCCTCATCCTTTTTCTACCACTTCTCCTTTTCAAAATTTGTTTCAATATGA
>NW_016827519.1:1064773-1072273 GCF_001698545.2 Rhinopithecus bieti
TTTTTAATATTTTCTGATTTTAAAATAGGAAAACATATTCTGTCAGTTATCAAGTTTTCCCTTTTCTTCTTTACCTTTTTTCTAATGCCCTTGATACTTCTCCAGTTTGAGCTTTATTTCAATATGGTCTGATTTTGTTTGTTAACAATACTAAAAAATTAAATACTCAACCCAATTAATCCCTTTAACTGTATCCTTATTTTATCTGTTCTATCCCTGTTTAAAGAAAGTATCTCCTTACATTTTTTTCTTCAAACACTGTTGAATACTCTATTGTTTACTGTTATTTTCTAAATTGGAATCTTCCCAGTTTGGTGTAACACTGAATCACCATTTGGGAGTTATCCTTGGATACTCAAAGATGTTCAATTTGTTACCATCAGTGGTTCAATTTCCTGAACCCTGCTGAGTGTACAAAAAGGAAATGAAATCAAGCAGGTGAACATTCTTTTCTTTTCCTCTTCATAGTCAGACTACTCTTGATGTGAGGATTAAACCTTGTTCTTGGATGTTAATTAAATTACCCTATTTAGAACAGCCTATGTACTAGGAATGACTAAAAACCTTAAAAATCAATTGATAGCTGATATGATTCGGCTGTGTTCTCCCCCATATCTAGTCTTGAATTGTAGTTCCCATAATCCCCACACATTGTGGGAGGGACCCAGTGGAAGGTAATGGAATCATGGGCATGATTTTCCCCATGCTATTCTCCTGATAATAAGTTTTAATGAGATGGTTTTATATGGGGCTTTTGCCTTTGCTCAGCTCCCATTAATCTTTTTCCTGCTGCCATGTAAAGAAGGACATGTTTGCTTCCCCTTCCACAATGATTATAAGCTTCATGACGCTTCCCCAGTCATGCTGAATCCATTAAACCTCTTTTCTTTATAAATCACCCAGTCTCATGTATGTCTTCATTAGCAACACGAGAGTGAACTAATACAGTAAATTGGTACCACAGAGAGTGGGGCACTGCTGTAAAAATTCCTGAAAATGTGGAGGCGACTTTGGAACTAGGTAACAGGTAGAGGTTGGAACAGTTTTGAGGGTTCAGAAGAAAACAGGAAAATGTGAGAAAGTTTGAAACTTCCTAAAGTTCGGAGGGCTCAAAACACAGGAAGATTTGGGAAAGTTTGGAACTTCCTAGAGACTTGTTGATGGCTTTGGCCACAATTCTGTTAGTAATATGGACAATAAAGTCCAGGCTGAGGTAGTCTCAGATGGAGATAAGGCACTTGTTTGAAACTGGAGTTAAGACCACTGTTGTTATGCAAAGTGACTGGCAGCATTTTGTCCCTGCCCTAGAGATCAATGAAACCTTTAACTTGAGAGACATGATTTTGGATGTCTGGCAGAGAAATTTCTAAGCAGCAAATCATTCAAGAAGAAGCAGAGCATAAAATTTGGAAAATTTGCAGTCTCGTGATGCAATAGAAAAGAATAATCCATTTTCTGGGGAGAAATTCAAGCCTGCTGCAGCAATTTGCGTAAGTAATGAGGAATCGAATGTGAATCACCAAGACAATGGGCAAAATGTCTTCAGGGTATGTCAAAGTCCTTCACAGCGGCCCCTCCCATCACAGGCCTGGAAGCCTAGATAGGAAAAAATTCTTTAGTGGACCAGGCCAAGGGGCACCCAGCTCTGTGGAGTCTCAGGACATGGTGTCCTGTATCCCAGCTGCTTCAGCTCCAGCCATGGGTAAAAGAGGCCAAGGTATATCTTGGGCCATTGCTTCAGAGTGTACAAGCCACAAGCCTTGGCAGCTTCCACGTGGGATTGGTCCAGTGGGTGCACAGAAGAATTGCATTTTGGGAATCTCCTGAAGATTTCAGGCTTGGAAATGCCTGGATGTCCAGGCAGAAGTTTGCTGCAGGGGTGGGACCCTCATGAAGAACCTCTGCAGTATGGAAAAGAAATATAGGTTTGGAGCCCCCCCACCCCGCCCCAGAGTCCCACTGGGGACAGCCTAATGGAGCTGTAAGAAGAGGACCATCATCCTCCAGACCCAGAATGGTAGATCCACCAACAGCTTGCACCATGCTCCTGGAAGAGCTAGCTGCAGGCACTCAATGCCAGCCCATGAGAGCAGCCAGGAGAGGGATTATATCCTGCAAAGCCACAAGGGAGTGACTGCCCAAGGCTGTGGGAGCCCACCTCTTGCATCATCATGATGTGGATATGAGCCATGGAGTCAAAGGAGACTATTTTGGAACTTTAAGGTTTAATGACTGCCCTATTTGATTTCAGACTTGTATGAGGCCTGTGGCCTTTTTGTTTTGGCCAGTTTCTCTCATTTGGAGCTGGTGTATTTGCCCAATGTCTCTAAGCCCATTGTATCTAGGCAGGAACTCACTTGTTATTTATTGTGCAGGCTCATAGGTGGAAGGGACTTGCCTTGTATCAGATGATGCTTTGGACTTGGACTTTTCAGTTAATGCTGGAATAAGTTCAGACTTTGGGGGATTATTAGGAGGGCATGATTGTGTTTTGAAATATGGGAACATGAGATTCGGGAGGGCCAGGGATGGAATGATATGGTTTGGTGGTGTCCCCACCCAAATCTCATCTTGAATTATAGTTCCTATAATCCCCACATGTTGTGAGAGGGACCAGGTGGGAGGCAATTGAATCATGGGGGTGGTTTTCCCTATGCTCTTCTTGTTATAGTAAATTATCATGGGATCTGATGGTTTATAAGGAATTTCCCCCTTTGCTCAGCTCTCATTATTCTCCTTCCTACTGCCTTGTGAAGAAGGACAGGTTTGCTTCCCCCTCTGCCATGAGTGTAAGTTTCCTGAGGCCTCCCCAGCTATGCTGAACTCTGAGTCAATTAAACCTCTTTCCTTTATGAAATATCCAGTCTCAGATATGTCTTTATTACCAGCATGAGAACGAACTAATACAATAGCCTTTATGTCCATTTCACGATGAAAAGTCAGACGTATATTAATTAACCTAAACGAAGAATTGTTTTTTTCATAGAAGAGGATACTGCTCTTTTGTAAAGCATCTTCACTGGGTACATTTTCTTATTAATTCATGCCTCAATAATTAAGTAATAGTGCTTTTTATACTATCTCAATTATTTTATCAAAGAAATACTTATTGATTTGCTAGGATGCACCAGGTACTGTTCTAAGTAGAGCAGTACACCAAACATACAAAAATTTTTGATACTCAGGAAGTTAGTATTCTGGTGGCAGAGAAAGACTAAGTAAAGGACATGCTTAACATATTGAACAAATGGTGATTGGTACCAAAGATATAACATTAAACAAGGAAAGAGGTCATAAAGTGGCAGAGTGAATAGTTGAAATCTTAGTTTGGCCATTTCACTTTGAACATTTATATTCATATTATAAATATCAGATTTTTCAAACATGTTGTGTGGAAGAAAAGCAATATGTTATAGATTATTTGAAAAAAAAAATCCCCAAAACATAAAGGATAACATAAAATTGATCATAAATTAACTTTTACTACCTAGAAATTACAACTTTCATCACATTGCTTTATTATATTCATTATTCCAAGAGACTTATACATATGAATGCATGGCAATTATGTACATATGGGTAGACACACACATACATAAATGCAAATGATGTTTTTTTAACAATCGCAACTCTTTACTGTTGGTAGTTACAGAATAGTATCAGGTGATATGGTTTGGATATGTTTCCCCATTTAAATTTCATCTCAAATTGTAATCCCTATAATCTCCACATGTCGAGGGAGGAACCCTGTGGGAGGTGATTGGATCATGCAGACAGTTCCCCCATGCTGTTTTCATAACAGCAAATGAGTTCTTAATGAGATCTGATGGTTTTATAAGGGGCTCTTCCTTCTTTGCTCTTCACACTTCTCTCTCCTGCCACCTCATGAAGAACATATCTGCCTCTGTTTTGCCTTCCACCATGATTGTAATTTCCTGATGCCTCCCCAGGCATGTGAAACTGTGTGTCAATTAAACTGCTTTTCTTTATACATTACCCTGTTTCAGGTATTTATTTATATCAGTGTGAAAACAGATGATCACATCAGGTAATAATTTAGATTCTAGGACTAAATAGTTCTGGTTCTTATGTAGTCCTAATACTGCTTACTTTTGTGATCCCCAACAAGTTACAGGTATATGTATCAGTTTAATCAAAGACATAAACACATTGGCATGCATACATCATACATAGTAAGTTTTCGAATATAAATTAATTTGAAAGTAATGAACAGTTTGGTAAAAAGTCTTTTGCAGATAAGAACATGGAAGAACAGGCATTCTATGTTAACAAATCTTAACAATTAAGGAGCAAGCAACAAGTAAGTTTCCAAAAAAGATGTTTGAATGTAACAAGTCTGAAGTTTATAGTTTTTATACTTTCTATTTTCAGGACTTATTGCTGTTTTAATTTTTATATAGATTTAAATCGTATTAATAGGTAGTGCCTCCACATCCACCCCAGCAAAGTATATAAATGGTATCAGCTTTTGTTGATCCTAAGAGACATTACATGCTTCCAGGTTCACAATGTCATTAGTACTTGTGTTTTCCAGGTATTCATATATAAACATGAGTAAATTAAAGTAGAAATGAATTCGCATATATGGTAGACTGTCTTTAAGATCTATATTCCTTTTGTGGTATTCTCAGTTTCTTTCTCATTTCTATTGTTATTTGAGTGGCAAAGAAATCATTTATGCATCAAATATTATTTGAGGTAATAAAAATCATGTTTAGCAGTTGAAATATAATACACATTCGGGATTTGATATGGTTGGGGCAAAGAGAACTGCTTGCTAGTCCTGTATAGGTCTTAGAAGTGAAGTGACCCACAACTAGAATTACTGAAGATTACTGAAGACCTGTTTTCTTTTAAGGCTTTTGTCTACTACTGGAATCATTTTTTAATATTGGTGTCTTAAAGATCACAGAACTTGGACATTAGGAAGGAACAAATAAGTTTCTGATAAAGGGAAACAAAAATGAGTAATAATCATTTGCCATTTTAATTATATTTTTTTTCAGTGTGGCTTTTGAGATTGAGATGTTGGCCATGATCAATTGATGGACTTCTATTCTATAAAAGTATAAGGCAGCTATCTCCAGCCTTTTTGACAATTTTTCCACAGACAGGGAAAGTGGAGGTGGTTTCAGGATGATTCAAGTGCATTACATTTATTGTGCACTTTATTTCTTTTTGTTTTGAGACAGAGTCTTGCTCTGTCGCCCAGGCTGGAGTGCAGTGGCATGATGTTGGCTCATTGCAACCTCTGCTCAAGCAATTCTCCTGACTCAGTCTCCTGAGTAACTGGGATTAGAGGTGCACACCACCATGCCTGGTTACTTTTTGTATTTTTAGTAGAGACAGGGTTTCACCATGTTGGCCAAGCTGGTCTTAAACTTCTGAGCTCAAGTGATTTGCCTGCCTTGGCCTCCCAAAGTGCTGGGATTACAGGCGTGAGCCACCATGCCTGGTCGTGTCCACTTTATTTCTATTATTATTACATACTCATCATAATGTGGAATCACTGGGAGCCTTGGGTTTATTTTCCTGCAACTACACAGTCTCATCTGGGGGTGATGGGTGACAGTGACAGATCATCAGGCATTAGATTTTTATAGGGAGTGCACAATCTAGATCACTCCCATGTGCAGTTCACAGTAGGGTTTGTGCCCCTATGGGAATCCAGTGCTGCCACTGATCTGACAGGGGGTGTAGCTCAGTTTTGCTCACTTGCCTGCCACTCACCTCCTGCTCTACTGCCAGGTTCCTAATAGACCATGGACTGGTACCAGTCTGTTGTCTCAGAGTTAAGGACCCTGGTATAAGGAACTCTTTCCACTGGTAGATTATATAGTTATACAAATGTCCAGAAATTTATTCATCTACAAATAATAAGTTCTCAATAAATATTTGGCATTTGGTGGCGAAATGGAATGTTTACAAGCCTGAATGAATCAGTGAGTTATTGTTGGCCACAAAACTTAAAATCCTCAAACAATGGCAGATTCAGCAGAATTTTCTCCCCATCTTCTGTAAACTCATGTGCTGATAGACATTTTAGAGGGCAAAAAACATGACATGTTTTTAATGCTCAAGTAGTTTACAGCTTAGCTTTTGAATGGAGAAAAGGAGAGCCAAGATATATATGCATGAGGCAATAAGAGAAAAAAATCCAGCAGCAACATAATTGCAACGTTGTCACAGACTAGCAGAAGTATATATTATTTTTGGCTAGAGAAGATAATATCATTCCCAAGACCCCATGAAAAGAAACAAGCAGCAGCAGCAGCAACAACAACAACAACACAATGAGTATAGATTGAAATTCAGAAGTTAATTTTTGCATTGCTTTTACTCTGTGAGGATGACAGGAGAATAAAGTTTTTCTGGAGAGAAGAAAAGTGTGCATTCCAAAATATACGCATTCATATTCCCACAATTCAAAGAATAGCATGATGTTAAAAATGGTAAAGGGAATAAAACTACAGCCTAGAAGAAAAGGCATTTTACTTGACAGTGGACTTTAAGATACGTTCAATTCACACTTCATCTTGAATGCCAAAGAGCATGTATTTGATTACCAAATGATAAGAAGTCATTGTACGTGAGTGAAAAAGAGTTAAATAATTATACACATCCATGAACCTTTCAACAACAGCCTTCACTCACTCCCCACTTCAAGCTTTACCAAGTTGCTTTTAGTTTTTAGTAACAGTCACCTAAACAGACCCAATTTTGAAACCCATTAATATGAAATTGGTTAAATACTTAAAAAGACAGGCAAAATACTCACATCACAGGCAAATAAATAAAGGAACTTTACAGTTCACATTATATAGATCTCTGTTCTTTCCATTCAAGCATCTCTTACTTTAATTTTCCATCCTTGTTCTGAAAAAATCATTTAGCTCCGTTCATAAAAATAAAACTCAGCAGTTTGAGGGAACTTGTGCATTTTCTTGAAACATGTCCTTCGAAGGCATCACTGTCCGCAATCACATATGTTTCTCAAAGCTTATTTGCACCCCTACCCCCTCCAAAAAGGTAGATTTCTCCTTAGGGAAAGAATCTACTGCTAAAAGTTGAGTAAAAAAAAATAAATAACAATTTTGAAAGAAGTCATGTGATTGGTCATGAATCCTGATGTGCAACTGTTATTTTGGCAGTAATTTGTGGAGTAAAGGGCTAGCAACAAATTCTGTATTTTATTTAACTCCAAATAGTTAATAGATAGTGATAGGGCATTTTCAACTGTGTTGTTGGGGAACTGGTGTTATTTAATTAAATTGGGGTAACTGAAATTTGTCCTTATAGGAGCCATGCAGAGCAGAATTACTTGTATCATGACTGAGAGAATGGGCTAGAGGAAATATGTTCCATAATGAAGGCAAGAGAATTTGTCTGTCTTGGCTGTGGCTCAGTGAGGAGGAGAAAAAATTCGACATTAAAAATTCTTAGATTCATCCCAGAAAGTCTCAAAGGAAGAATGCATTT
>NW_016827519.1:1075695-1079215 GCF_001698545.2 Rhinopithecus bieti
AAAAAAAGTAAATGGAGAAAATTTTAAAAAATTAAAATAAAATGAGAAAACACAAAATGGTAAATGTAATAGAAATAAATTTAAATGTATAAAAAATGCATTGTTTATCTCTGAGGGGTTTCCATTAAAATAACATGACTGTATCAACAAAGGGGCAAATTGAGGCAAATTACCTGCAATACCTGATAATATGAGTACATAGTTTTGGATGAGAGTCAATGGGTCTGTTAACTGTATCTAGAATGACACAGACAAATGTTCTGGTCCAAGATAAGCTTCCTCATTTTCCATCATGCAGTATATGACGTAAGGTGCTCGGCAAAGTTTGTATTATTGTAAGTCTTTAGGAGACTAAGTTTTTTCTGAGATTTAAAGAAAAGTCTCATTTGATATACTTTGAACAAAACAAACTACTTCCCTAAAAAAAAAAAAAAAAAGCCTCAAGACATAATGATAGGCAATACAGAGAAGGAAACAGTATAGAGTAGGAGACTTCAGAATGTCCATACAGAAAGCATCCCTGATGAAGTAACATGTCAGCAAATAACTAGCAGACAATTAGGAACCGTCCCTGGAAAGGCATGGGGAAAGAACTGCTACCAAGATTCTAAGGCAAGATGAGACTGCCAGGTTTTTAGAGTGAGAAGATGGCCTGGTTAACAGTGGAAAAAGAAAAGATCAAAGATGTAGGTGGACCATACAGAATATCATAACCCTGGTTTTAAAGTTTGGATTTTTTTCTGAGTTTGATATAAGTCATCAGATTGTTTAAACAGTAGTGTGATGTGATCCATTTTCCATTTGTAAATCACTCAAACTTCTCTGTGGAGGATGGAGTGTAAAGTAGTAAAAGTACAAGAAGGAAGGCCAGTTAGGAGTCATGGCTGTGATCTATGTGAGAGATGACTGTGGCTTGGTGTTACATTGGAAATAAGAATGGTGAAGGGCCGGGCACAGTGGCTCACACCCGTAATCCCAGCACCTTGGGAGGCTGAGGGGGTGGATTGCTTGAGCACAGGAGTTCAAGACCAGCTTGGGCAACATGGTGAAAATGTCTTTACCAAAAATGCAAAAAATAAAAAAAAATAAAAAAAGAGCTGGGTATCGTGGCATGCACATGTAGTATCAGCCACACAGGAGGCTGAGATGGGAGGGTCACTTGAGCCTGCGAGGTGGAGGTTTCATTGAGCAGAGATTGCACCACTGCATTCCAGCCTGTGTGAGAGTAAGACCCCGTTCCAAAAAAAGAATGGTGAAAATTGGAAAGATCTGGCATTTATTGGGAGTAGAGTTGAAAGAACTAGGTGATGAATTGCTTCTAAGAGTGAGGGGAGAAAAGGAACCAAGCAAAAGTGGGAATAACACCTTGAGCATTTTGGTGCATTGGAGAGTTCCCATTACTTTAAGTTTTTTAGTTAATCCTGTTTATGTCCCAATCCATGCAATTTACTTAGAGGTTTTTAGTGTCGACAACTTCTGAGTTGTTCTTGGTTCTGTGGACTGATAAGCATCATTCTTATTGGCTTTTCTATGCATCCTCAGTTTTTCGCCTATCTCAGTTCTAGTCAGGTACCACTTGCTTATCTGCCATTTTAGGATTTCAGAATTGTGGGTACATCTATTACTGGTTGTTATTGTAGGTAAAGCACTTAAAATAATGCCTGGAACAAAGTATGTGTTATATAAGTGTTAGTTACTATTCTTATTTTGATATTTTGTATTACTTGTTCTTGTGGTTATCTGTTCAAATTCCCTACTGTCATTTGTTTGCTAGTTTTAAAGGGCTTAGAAATAAGAAAGCATGAGTCAGTGTACATGCATTGATCTATTCTGGCTGCTATAACAAAATACCTTTGACTGGGTAATTTATAAACAACAGAAATTTATTGCTTACAGTTCTGGAGGCTGGGAAGTCCAAGATCAAGGCATCAGCACATTAGGTGTCTGGTGACCACTTATTCCTCAGAGATGCCTTCTATATGTTCTCAAATGGTGGAAAGGATAAATAGGCTCTCTGAAACCTCTTTTATATGGCATTAATGAAATCACCTTCTAGAGGCCCTACATCTTAATACCATTGCCTTTGGGATTAGGTTTTAACATAACGAATTTTTAGAGAGACACAAGCACTCATACTATAGCAGCACATATTTAATATAAGAAGACTCACACCTGTAATCCCAGGACTTTGGGAGGCTGAAGCTGGTAGATCACCTGGGTCAGGAGTTTAAGACCAGCCTGACCAACATGGTGAAATCCTGTCTCTACTAAAAATACAAAAATTAGCTGGGCGTGGTGGTGTGTGCCTGTAATCCCAGCTACTCAGGAGGCTGAGACAGGAGAATCACTCGAACCCACGAGGTGGAGGTTGTAGTGAGCCAAGACAGTACCATTGCCACTCCAGCCTGGGTGACAGAGCTAGACTCCATCTAAAAAACAAAACAAAAAACAAAACAAAACAAAACAAAACAAAAAAACAAAAAAGAGAGGGAGAGAGTAAAAGAAAACACAATCTAAATTCCATATCTTTTTTTTTTTTTAATTATTATTATACTTTAAGTTCTAGGGTACATGTGCATAATGTGCAGGTTTGTTACATATGTATACTTGTGCCAAGTTGGTGTGCCGCACCCATCAACTCGTCATTTACATCAGGTATAACTCCCAATGCAATCCTTCTCCCCTTCCCCCTCCCTATAATAGGCCCCCGTGTGTGAAGTTCCCCTTCCCGAGTCCAAGTGATCTCATTGTTCAGTTCCCACCTGTGAGTGAGAACACGCGGTGTTTGGTTTTCTGTTCTTGCGATAGTTTGCTGAGAATGATGGTTTCCAGCTGCATCCATGTCCCTACAAAGGACACAAACTCATCCTTTTTTATGGCTGCATAGTATTCGATGGTGTATATATGCCACATTTTCTTAATCCAGCCTGTCACTGATAGACATTTGGGTTTATTCCAAGCCTTTGCTATTGCGAATAGTGCCGCAATGAACATACGTGTGCATGTGTCTTTATAGCAGCATGATTTATAATCCTTTGGACATATAACCAGTAATGGGATGGCTGGGTCATATGGTACTTCTAGTTCTAGGTCCTTGTGGAATCAGCATACTGTTTTCCATAATGGTTGAACTAGTTTACAATCCCACCAACAGTGTAAAAGTGTTCCTATTTCTCCACATCCTTTCCAGCACCTGTTGTTTCCTGTCTTTTTAATGATTGCCATTCTAACTGGTGTGAGATGGTATCTCATTGTGGTTTTGCTTTGCATTTCTCTGATGGCCAGGGATGACGAGCATTTTTTCATGTGTCTGTTGGCTGTATGAATGTCTTCTTTTGAGAAACGTCTGTTCATATCCTTTGCCCACTTTTTGATGGGGTTGTTTGTTTTTTTCTTGTAAATTTGTTTGAGTTCTTTGTGGTTCTGGATATTAGCCCTTTGTCAGATGAGTAGATTGCAAAAATTTTCTCCCATTCTGTAGGTTGCCTGTTCACTCTGATGGTAGTTTCTTTTGCTGTGC
>NW_016827519.1:1081294-1097195 GCF_001698545.2 Rhinopithecus bieti
CCTAGGAATCCAACTTACAAGGGATATAAAGGACCTTTTCAAGGAGAACTACAAACCACTGCTCAGTGAAAAAAAAGAGGACACAAAACAAATGGGAGAACATAAATTCTGTATCTTTTGTTCCTCCTAGTTCAGACTGAATTGAGGCACCTGAATCAGAATCATTTTCCTTTATCAGGGAATTTTTCTCTAAAGGTAATCTGAGGTTATTGTGAAAACCAAAGCCTAATGTGTTAGAGATCAGAATGTAATTGTCTAAACTGATTGAGAATGGGATAACCTATTAGGTAAATTGCTGCCAATTCCTGAAACAGTCAACCCATGATTCTAACTTCAGTTTAATTATCAGGAGCTTTCTAACAATTGATCACAGAAGATTTATAAGGCATCCCACAAGAGTTATAGTTTTTTGTTTGTTTAGTTTTGTTTTACTGTAGTGCTCGCTGTTTGCTTTTCCTGGAATGTTCTCCTGGAGCTAGCTAGTCATCATCAGTTAGGCCTCAGTTCAATATCACTGCTTTCAATAGGCTTTTTCCTACTATGTCTACACTTTCTATATAGCATTTACATTATATCCCATCCCATTATCAAGTTTTATTTATGCCAAATTATTCATGTAGTTATTGATTTGTCTGAACTGGCTCATCCCATTTGAATGTAAATACCAGTCTTGTTTACTAGCACATAGAACAATACCTATCTCATAAAAGGCGTATAATGTTTGTTGATTGAAAGAATAATTTCATTGGCTCTCATATACACAGCTGGTAAATCCTCATTCTTGCCACATCTCTACCCCCAACTCTCCATTCTTGTGTGTTTAATGTAAAATATTGCCAACAATGTCTGGAGAATGACTTGTCCAGAGCTTTCCTAATCAGGGGACTGTAGGCAGGGCCATTTCCCAAGGACAGTGATTGTCAGATGACTTCCCAGTAGAGCAAAGAATTCATATTTTATTTTTAGAAGTAAACATGAAATGGACATATGGCAAAACAATTGTTTTATTCATTGAAATTATACCTTTGATGTCAGAAAATGATGATATTCTTTCTCAAACTGTATTTTGAATATAGGATTATTCTGAATTTTTATTAATACATTCATTCTATGTTTCATTATCTCCCTACATTCTAGCAAATTTGGGGTTAATTATCATGCATATATATATGAAATTTATCTATTAATATATAGATATATTTCAATTTGTGCAAAGAGCTTTCTGGGCTTACCAGTTTTATCAAAAGTGAAATGGGTTGCTTAAGTAATGGTAGAATCATGAAACATGTCAGTTAGGATTTCCCAAATTAGAAGTTCCAAGACAGTAACATTGGCTCTGCTGATATTATAATAACAATAGTAATGTCTGTACAATGAATGTGCTACCTGATAGTTTTCAAAGCAATGCTAGCTTCAGAATTGGTGGCTAGCCTGATATACTTCCCAGTTTGCTGGGGTTTCTGGAGATTAAAATTTAATCAGCAAGAGCATTCTCTAACACATTATACTTGGCTCGTCTGCTCTTAATCCCCCTCCCTCATCCATCCACCCACTCTGATGATATCTCAGGTAAAAATAATTGTAGAACTTATACCTTAATAAAATTTTATAAAAATTAGTCTTATTTTTTAAAGCTTGGTACCTAAGAAGCATCAGTCATAGAAGCAGCCTGTTGTCCCCGAAAGTTCCTCTACTGTGAAGTTAGTCAGGATGTCTCACAAATTACGTAAATATTCTTTCAAAGCCCACTTCTATCTGTCAGCATGAGCTTACAACAGTGATGAACCAGCCTTGTAAACTCTAGTTTCTTCCTCCTTTAGGATGTTCCAAGGCTATGAAAAATATTGTACTGCTTATATAATTAGAAATACATGTTACACAAGCTGGGAGAGCGCCTTCTGTAGTTTTGAAAACATTGGCATTCATTGGAGACATGTCAAAGAGTTGTAGCCCCTGAGGATAACTATTTTTGAGTCATAATTGTTTTCCTACAGTTACAAATCCTTATAGGGAAGTTATAATTATTTTAACCTGTGATGTCTCTGACTCTGAGTGGAATATACTTGACTTGAGATTTGTGTAAATTCTATTAACATTGTGATCTTCAGTCCAGAATAGGAAAGTGGTATCCACTCATGGTTATACTGGAGCGCCACTGGATGAAGTTAAGTCTGTATCCATGTTTTTCATAGTGTATCCTACTAAATATGCAAAGAAATAAAGGACGTTAGTGATCAAATGAGGTAGCAATTTTTAAAATAATATTTACCATCCCATAATCACTTCTGACACAGATATTAATCATAAAATTAACACACTAAACACTCACATTAATTTTACAAGCTCTGACCAAACCTTTTTTTTTTTAAAACAATGAAGCTTAATTTTTTAAACCAGTATCTAATAGCCTTCAAAAGCATTCCCAAAGACCACTTTGAGAAATGTTAACCAGAGTAGGTCATTAAAACTCCATTTTCTGTCATGTTTAGCTGTGCATTTAGCTGTGAGAATCTTGAATTTTTTTCCACATTTGATGCTACGGTTCAACAATCACATGTTAGAATGTTCCTAATAATTAAACTCACAGTAGTAGGTTGACTGTCTTAGGAGATGACAGCAATATATATAGAATGGCTTACCCTATCCTAAATGACGTTAGACTATTACATACCTACGTGTAAAATGTCAGATATTGTCTTTACAATAACCTCAGTTTACCTTAAGAGAACTACATTGAAAAATAAAACAATCTTCAAGCAAGTGCCAAGATTTGGCCTGAACTGAGAGGGATAAAAATACAACATTCAGACTTCTGATAAGATTTGCTTATTTCTTGTTCCACTAAAACTGGCAAATAAATTATAGTAAATAATTTGAAGTAATAAAATATAACAAACAATGATAGGAAACTTTCATATAGCACATACCTTGTGCCACACATTGTTCTTTTTTGCTTTTTTTTTTTTTTTTTTTGGTGACAAAATCTCTCTCTGTCGCCCAGACTGGAGTGCAGTGGTGCGATCTCAGCTCACTGCAACCTCCGCTTCCTGGGTGCAAGTGATTCTCCTGCCTCAGCCTCCTGAGTAGCTGGGATTACAGGCACGTGCCACAATAACCTGGCTAATTTTTGTATTTTTAGTAGAGACTAAAAATGTTCACCATGTTGGTCAGGCTGGTCTCAAACTCTTAAACTCATGATCCACCTGCCTTGGACTCCCAAAGTGCTGGGATTACAGGCATGAGCCACCGCACCCAGCCCCACACATTGTTCTTTACAAAGAACAATTGTTAAATTAAAACAATTGTTAAATTGGCAATAGATACTCTCCCAATTGTAGACCCTGGAAAATGCAAACAGACAAGTAGTAGTTAACTTTAGACATAAGATAGGCAAAAAGCTGACAGCGCATGGAGAAGTCTGCAAGAATAATGTCTATTAGCTCCAAGATGAGCTCAAACATTGTAGGTACTGAGAACCTCTGAATAGACTACATAAGGTAGGGCTTAAAGAGGAGTAAATGAAAATCTTTCAAAGTAAAGAGAATGCATCTAAGTGCTCAAGGCCCAATTCTCACGTTTCTTTGATTCCTTCTTTTTCTTTACTTCTAAAACTCATTCATCACCTAGTCCTTTAGTTCTATTCCAAACATATGCCACATCTTTCCAGTTTTTCCCATTGTTCTTATAATATAATGATATTGCAGGCCAAGCCACCACGATTTTCACCTAGATTAATGCAGTAGCCTTCTCACTGGCCTTTGTGCTTATGTTCTTACTCCTTAGACTCTATCTTTTCTAAATTTAGTAGCATTTACTGTTCCTTTCACAAATATACTGTAACTGGTAAAACATGACAAGCCTAATTCTGTGAACATCTCTCTTTGATTTGACTTCTCAATCTTTCTGGGAAAATTTCCCCTGGCAATTCTACCTTGTCTGACTTTATTCTCTAAGAATTCGATTTTGCCTATTCAGGCTCTTCCTCTCTGTGTGCCAAAATCCTCTACTCTCTTGTATGCTTATCCCTTTTCTCAAGTTATGTTATATAGCTTGGCTAAATCTTATTTGTTCTTCAAAATTTTTCTCACATGATGTTAATATTCTTAATGTAAAGTTATATAACATTTGATACTTTGAAACTGCATGAAAATATCTATTAAGATAAGACTCATAATTAATAAATGAATTGATTGAGTAGATGGAAAAACAGATTGAATAAGTAGAGAGATTAAATAAGCACATTAGGAGCCATGTTTCTCACTGTTGGAAAAAGTGTTTACAATCATATAGAAGAGGAAACCTGGAAATAACTGTGAGATCCTTTGGTAGGTACTGATATATTCGCTTTATATTGCTGCTACAACAAATTACCACAAATGTAGTCAATTAAAATGATATAAATTATCTTACAGTTCTGGAGGTCAAAAATCCAAAATTAGACTCACTGGACTAAAGTCCAGGATGACTTATTTCTTCTGCAGGCTATGAGGGAAAAAATATCTTTCCTTGCATTTTCTAGCTTCTAGAGTCTGCTTGCATTCCTGACTCCTGGCTTATTTCTCTTTCAATGCAGTGTAGCATCCTCAAATCTCTTTAAATGTCTAATCTCTACTTCCATTGCCACATCTTAGGTGACAATGACTGTGACTGTGCCTATTAATAGGACCCCTGTGATTACCCTGGGCCTATCTGGGTAATCTATATTCCTCTTCCATCTCAAGATCCTGTATCACAGGTTTCAGGGATTAGGATGTGTACATATGTGGGAAGGGGGAATATTAATCTGCCTACTATAGACAGGAACTGGAAACATCAATTTGAATGTGATGTTAAAGTTTTACACACATTCACAGACACACACATACATATATATATGCTGATTTGTGTGGTTTTTGTATGTATATATACATATTTACATGTATAAGCATATGTATGCATGTATGTAATTTCTTTGCTTTTTGCTGAGAGAACCTAGAAACAAGATCACTCAGTAGCGACAAACACACCAAGAGCTGAGATACTAGTTTTAAATATCTTCCAGTAAAAAGAACCAGGACTTCTTTAGAAATGATTAATGGGGTAGGAAAAATAAATGATGAGTTTGGGATAACTCTTTGTGCTAGGAAGTGAGAATGTATTCAGAGAATGTGGTGACATATAAAACGGACACAGGCCAAATCCAGAGGAATTTTAGCATCAAAATAAATAATGCTAATAATAGAACACAACCCAATGAATACGTAGGAATCTATAATATGACTCCATATTTATAGAAATAAGTATGAATAAGTATATAAATAAATGGAGGACGTGTGGGCTCCTCCTTACATTACAATGCTAAATGGTGATGAAAGATCACCTTTTGGCATACATCATAGTGCTTGTTAGTTAATGTGGAAGTTTCAATGGAGGCTAAGGCTGGAGGGAGGAAGTTTAATGAAGAATAGGATTTTCATAATTCATATTATCTCTCAACAAAAGACTAGTCAACTACCAAATGAAAAGATGGTGGTTTGATTGTGAAAAAACATTTCAGATATTAACATGCCCAGGTAATGTATATTGGCATCACCATGTTGCAATGGGTTGACGTCCTGAGCCCACTGATCCAACGTGCTGAGAAGAATACGACATTATTTCTGTAGTATTTGTGCCAGGAATGTAGGAGAAAACATCATATTAACTTAGGTTAAGCTTTATCCTATAGAATGTAAGGACTATATGATCTTTAAAATTGCAAAGACTTGAGAAGCATTCCATTTTGGAAGTTACCTACAAGAGAAAACAACTAAATACATATTCCTGGATAGTATCCTGACCCAAAATTTTGTTAAAAAAGAACACTGTTGATATATTAGTAACATTTTAATCATATATGTAAATTGTATGTAACATGTTGATATTTTGACCTGGAATGTTGAATGTGTTTACGTAGGTAAGTGGTAGAAGTTTTTATTTTTGTTTGCATTTTGTTTTGTTTTTGGGGAAAGGGAGACAGACTTAAGTATTTAAAAGTGATGAGGCACCATGGCAGCAGCTCTGAAAAGACTCAGAAAAAGTCTTATAATAATTATAATGGAGATAATGGAGAAGAGGGTGACAGAGAAAGAATGAGAGAGAGAAAGTATCGTTATTTGGTGCAAGTGTAGTTTTTTTGTTTGTTTGTTTGTTTGTTTTTAGTAGAGACAGGGTTTCACCATGTTTGCCAGGCTGGGCTGGAACTCCTGACCTTATGATCCGCCCACCTCGGCCTCCCAAAGTGCCGGGATTGCAGACATGAGCCACCAACCCCCACCTTTCAAGTGCAGTATTGATGAAGGTGATAAAAGCTGGATCTTAGACTTTCTAATTTCATGTCCCTTAATTTTTCTCTCATTTATTGTATCACCTTTTCTTTCCATCTTGTCTTCTATGTAAATTATTTAAATCCAGTACCCTACTTATCTCTTTAGCTGTATATAATCTACTATATGACCCTATTAAGTTTTACATTTTAATGATTATAGCTTTAATTTCTAAAGTTACTTTGTGAATTTCTCAAATACAATTTAATGAATTTTTTTTGCCTGTTCATCTTTCCGATTCTATATTTTACCTTTTAAAACTTTTATTCTTAGTTGCTTTATGCCCTGTGTGTTATTTTTCCAATATCTAAAATTTTGAAGATCTAAACCTGTAGTTTTCTTCCCCTTGATTCTCATTAGTAGAGGTCTCTTTCCTTGTGTCTTTGGGTTATCATTTTTATGCACATGTATTTTGGTAGATGTGATCTGTGGAAATGCCAAGTGCTTAAATCAGGGGATGTTTTTCTCCAGAGAGAGTTTGCATTTTCTTTTGATGGGCGCCAGGGGTCAATATGTCTGGAACCACTCCCACCTCACCCCCTCCCCAGCTTTAATTGTCCTAGCTTAGTGTTGAAATTACAATTTCAGCTCCTTACTTGGGAATAGGCCAAAAGTCTAGTATCCTGGGACAGGTTTTCATTTGCTTACCACTCACTATCTCTCTTCTAGTTCCAGATCATGGTCATTTATTTTATTCTTCTTTGTTTTTTTAATACTATATTTATATTTTTGATCCTCAAATTGTACTTTTATAATTTTATATTTTAATTTTATATATTTGTATATTTTTTAACTTTTAGATTTATAATTTTATTTTTTATAAACTTTGTATGTTATATTTTGGCCCCAAAATTATATTTATGTCCTATAAACCCAAATACATTAAAATATGTTTTAACCAGAATCTAGTAATACTTCAGTAGATGAGCCCTTTAAAATATCTAGTGTTTTATCATGCAAAAAAGAAATATTTTATATTTAATATTGTGTTATTCTTCCTAAAGTGACTGTAAGTCCTTTATGGATAACAACACTGTTGTGTATGCTTACTGTCTTGGCTTTAGATTAGCTCCACACAAAATAGTTGGTATCAAATACACAACAAATTAATTAATACAACGTTATTAGAAATATTTTATCTTTATAATATCCTTTTAAATATCTAATAACAGCTAAAATGTACTAAACATTTAAATATAACAGGCAATAATCTAAGTATGTTGCATGAAATATCATATTTAAGCCTTTACAATATATGTATGACTGACAACTGTTTCCTCATTCTACTCATAAGGAAACTGAGGCAGAGAGAAGTAAATGAATTGTTTAAAATTAAACCTTGGAAGTGATCCTATCATGACTGATTGTTTATATTCACTGGTCACAGAGCCACTTGAAGGCACTATTGATGGCTCAGTGTCTCCTCATTGTGAGAATGGCAGCATCTATGGAACGGGGAATTAAGCATGTGTAAATAAACATATACATGTTTATCTGTGTATACACACGTGCACGTACACACACCCTAAATCCCTGTACACACGTTTACTATACAGCCTTCTCTGTTAGATTTTTCAAGTAGGAGTCTGCCATGACTCAAATAGAGTCCCCAGATTCTGTATTATGTTTGAACATTTTATATCTGAGAAAAGCCAAATACTAGAAGTATTCTTGTCTTTGATATGCAAAATTCAATGTTTAGAAGTAAGTCACACAGAATTTCTTTCCAGGCAATGAGTCCTTAGGATAATTGTGTTTGATGTGTTAAATTAACCTATAAACTCACACATTTTTCTTCTGTCTCCATAGCACCAAGATAAAGTCAGTTTTGTCAGAGAGATATTTTCTCTTTTTCTTAGGAAAAAAATGTGGAAACAAAACAGTATAGCAAGAAACTTAAGAACATTTACTGAGAGTGTCTGGGGTCAAATTCCAGCTCCACTACTGTCTCTCTGATCTTGGACTGACTTAATCTCTTAGTGTCTCAATTTCTTCATCAATCCAATGGGGATATTAGTAGTAGGTACCTACCTTATAAGAATTTTGTAAAGCTCAAGGCTGAGTGAATATAACTAAGTAACTAACTGAATGAATGAATGAAAGAATGAATAAGTAAATGAATAAATAATTCCCAGATATGGCACATATTTAGCACAATATAAATGTATACATATATGTCATTTTAGTCAATGTGATATGCTCATTTTCAAATAAAGATATCTTTTCAAATGGATGATTATAGATACCATTCTTTTGAGAGTTTAAGAACTTCAACATTTGAAAAGAATTTTGTGATTCCTATGAAAAGCCTTACATTATAATCATGAATATGTATTAAGTACCACATGTTTGCTAATTTTGTCTAAAAGTTGAATATCTCAAGTTACATTTTATGGTGCTTCATTTTTTCATTGTGCAGTTTTGAAAAGGTATTATTTTCTTTTGAATAAAATATTCTAAGGAATATTGAAATTTTAATTTCATGCATACTCTCTAGAATTCTAGAATTTAAAAGAAGTTTACAATAAACTTGATGTATTTTTAAAATATAATTAAAAGGCACTATACACCTCTGCTACATGCCTCCAGAAGCATATGCTGAGCTGCCTTAGGATGTTAAGTACGTGTGTAATGGTCTGAATTGTTAGGTGACAGTTGACAGCAGATGTAAAAGTTAAAAAGAAGGGAAAAAAAGGGGGCAATAAATCATCAATAATCCATTCACCATTTCCTGACTTAACAGGGTTCTCTCTTTTATTAAGTGTCTTCAAACTGTTAGAGTTTATAGAAAGTGATTTTGTGGCTAGAAGAAAATAGTGTGTGAAGCTCTTGGAGTATTAATAGAAATGCCTTTTAAGCTCCTTTTAGTGAAGCTTTACAAAACTATATACACTCAAATTATGCCTCAAATATTTCTTTTGTATTGGATAGATATTAATCTCTAAGTATTTGAAAACAGATTTTCCCCCTCCTCATTTTAGAGGGAAAATTGTCCCTGGTTTACTCTTCAATGTTAATTTATTCTATTTTATTGGTCTAAGTACCTGTGCCCTTCTTCTCTTCTCCTCCATCTGACCCTGTTCCAATAATGTTGATGTGGCTAGACAATTTCATCACCACTTTTTAAAACATCTTCAATATCCACCAACGTATTTGGTAAAATAAGGAAGTTAGCATTTATGGGGAAATCTTATATGCATAGAACACTAGAGCATCAGAGTACCAACCCAGTTTATCTGAGAGATGAAAGGAAGCCATTCATAATCATTAATAACGATACAAACTTTATAATGTAAGCACAAGAATACTCACAATTATATAGTTTAAATAAAAAAAGGAAATAAATGTATATTTATAAGGCACTGGCTGAATAAATTATATTATATAAATATATAGTGAATCATTACATAGTTACTGAAGTTGATGATATTGAACAAGCAAGACTTGTCAGAGGTACAATAAAGGCAATATTATTTTTGTATGTGACATGTATAAATTCATTCCAAGTGACTTAGTTTTTCTTGTCCCTAGATAAAATGTAGGGCAAGTTTATAACCATCTTTATGACCTCCTCCAAGTTTGTTGGCCAAGAGCTAATATGTGCACTTTAGGGTAATGGTAAAAATATTAAATCCTTATCTTGGACCATATTAGGATAGCCACTTAAGAGCAAGAAATGTCCTTTTTTTTCCCTCCACAACTTTGCCAACTGTCTTAGTTCATTTTCTCTTTCTAAAACTGCATACCTGAGACTGGGACATTTATGGATTAAAAATAATTATTTCTTACAGTTCTGGAGACTAGGAAGTTCAAGATCAAGAAGCTACATCTAATGAGGGCCTTCTTGTGGGAACTCTCTGCAGAGGCTTAAGGTGACACAGGGCATCACATGGCAAAGGGGCTCATGAGAGACAGACAACCTGGCTTTTATAACAGACCCACTCCCATGATGATTAACCTGTTTTGGATAACTCATTAACTTGCTAATCCATTAATCCATAAATGAATTAATCCATTCACGAAGGCAGAGCCCTCATGACCCTCTTAAAGTTCCTATTTCTTAATACTGTTATATTGGGGATTAAGTTTCAACATGGCTTTTCCAGGAGATTTAAATAGTAGCACAAACATTGATTTCTGATCCTTTAAGAGTCAAGGGAAGGGGTAGGGCATATTTGACTTTCACTATTACTTTTATGTGATCGCATCACACTTTCTAGTTTTGGCAATAGTTTGATACCAACCCTTTCTCTGTGGGAAGTGTTTTCAGTGTTTTTTAAGAAACCCCTCACTTCTGCAATCTCTGTGGATCTCTTATTTGCAGATGGTAATACATTCTTGTTGGTTGTTTAGAACTTTTTCTTTTGGCTCCTGGCTCCTTGTGGTCCATCTCTGAGAGACCTTATCTCTATTTAAGACACTCACAATAGCTCTTTTACATGTAGCCAACATCGAACCCAGTGGAAACACTCACACATTTTCTGTCCTGAGAAACTCAGGATCACAGGCTGATTCTAACACAGAAACACTTCCGTTTTATTCCACTGTTAAAGCTTTTAGCCAGTCAGTCACTCACTCACCATTTTGATATCTCAGACGTAAGTCAGACATCTTTCTGCTGTGTCCAAAAAATGTCAGAAAACACAGCTCTCCATTTTGTTTCCTAAGGACTCCTCTTTCTTGAAGATAAATGAAGATGCAGTGCATTCTTTACCCTTCCTTTCTCACGGGAGAGGGGCACACAGCATGCCAAAAATTCTCCAGATTTTTATTCCTAATCTTTATCTTTCAGATCTTTTCATAACCTCACTGGGATTGTGGAGATTGAGTCACAAGACTGGTTTTCTGAACCCTCCTTTGTCTGTGTCCTACATGGTAAATTCCTGCCTTTTTTTTTTTTTTGGAATATGGCATCTAATGTGTTGGGCTTTAGCCAAAATTGAGAATAACATTTTTACACTGTATTTAGAGTATGTTTGATAACTTAAAAAGGATGACAGTTGTCTAAGTGACAATAGGTTAGAGAAAATTATATATGATTTACCTTTTGATATAATCTGTGGTATAAATTGAGGAAGGCTTTGAATTAACATGACCTGTACCTTTTTTGTTAGATCTGAGGGAACCACTATTTTTAATAGGGGTGAGATACTATGTTTTTGAAGGGCTTTACTAATTTTATAGTTGTCTGCAGGGCGAATTATAGTTGGGAAAGAACAGACACAGAGACACATTTAGGAGGCTAGTACAGTAAGGTACAAAAATACAGTAAAAGTAGTGATAATGAGAAAATAAACTCTAAGTGCTACTATAAAATGACCTTTATCTTGAATTTTGTAGGAATTGGCATTATGTTTTGAGAGAGAGTAAAAGAGAGAGAACAATAACAGGATTAATTGAAAAGATTATGCAGTTTGTAACCACTGTGTAAACTTTGAGATTATTAAATTATTTGGCCTTGGTTCAAGCCATACCTCTGTTATTCACTAGCTGAGTAACCTTGTATAACATAATGACTGTCCCTCATCCTTAAAATAGGAATAATGGTACGTGGGTAAATGGATTGTTGCATAATTTAAAAGCATGGAAAATGCTTTGTTAATTCTGTAACTACATAACTAAATCCAGTATCCATATCTCTTGAGAATCATAATGGACAGTGATACTAGTTCTGCTGTTAATATGCAGGAAGGCCCATGGCAAGGATTGGACTAAATGCTTTTGAAAGCACCTTCTAATTCTAAAAAGCTATGGATGATAGAGGCAACTGGATACACATGTCCTCTCAAGATTATTCCAGGCCTCTTTGTTCCTGGCTGTCTTTGGCACTGATCACACTTTGCCACATTTTATGCCTTTGTGAATCTGTCTGTTACTCCTTATTCCCTATACAGTCCTCATCTTGACCTGCTTCTGAGTATATACTACAGTACCAAGCACAGTCCTATCTACCTTGTAATGCTCAGTAAATGCAGGTTGAATCCTTTACTTGCAATTTTGTTCTCAAAGAAGCATGAACACAACAACACTGCAGCATGCCCTCTATTGGAAAGGAAGAGAAAGAGGGAATGAAAGAGGGGAAATAAATGAATATCTATAGGCATATGGAAGAGACCAAGAAGTCTATGTTCAAGTTTCCTCCCCATATAATACAATGAAGAGCTCCATGCCACACTCCACAGTGGAGGGGGATTTCTGAACTCATCTAGATTCTATTTTTGACCAGTTCTAATTGATACATATTGGCTGAAATTAAATTTATGTAATCATACTAATGGTTAACATTTGCTGCTTTAGTTTTCAGAAGGTATTCAGTACTTTTAGAAAATGTATAAATGTAAGACTTCTGAATTTCATGAAATGATAGCAAATATATTAGTCTCATTTTTTTCTTTTGATGTCACAAAATAATATACTTTGGGAGTTGTTATTGGCATAAAAAGATATTTTGAAAACTTCCCATAAATAGTTGATGCACATACTGCTAAATTTTTTAATGCTTTAGTTGAAATATAAGGGATTATTTTGACATTTCCCTGAAACTTTCTTTCTGACCTAGAGGTATTAAAATAAATCTACATTCAACTCAACCTATGGACATATTTGGTTGGTTTGCAAATGCATTTTAACATTTATTGAAATGGCCTTTCTAAATCATGGAATGTTTTAGCCAACTTGAGAAAGACACCTGGTTTAAATTTTAGGATACCAGAATTTAATTTAACTGCCAAAATTTCACAACTTCATTGTAAAGGAACTTCCATAAGACAGTTGGTTTTATTTTCCCAAACTACTTTTATAGTCTGTCACTTTCAATATCTAAATAAAATTCTAATCATATTTTCTAATTTGCAGTAAAATATTTTCTATAGTGATTGCTAGACATACTCACAAGAGATGATTTGAAAAACCTCAGCTGAATGAGAACTGAGAACAAGTTAAAAAATCAGAGAAATTTTGAGATTATCTGGTTCTGACATTATTATAGTTATTAACATGTAGTTATTCAACATTTTATATATTACAAATGAGTTTAGAAAGTCAGAAATTCCACAAAACTCTAATGTGGCTAGGATGCTATCAATGATAACTTTGGCCAAATAGAAAAACTGGTCAAAACTCCAATTCTCTCTAGAAAAACAGTATTGACCAATGCCTTCAATAATAGGGGATAGATTGAAAACATTAAAAAATTGATTTCATTTTCTCTTTTTTTCTTTGGAGATGGAATTTCACTCTTTCTGCCCAAGCTGGAATGCAGTGGCATGACCTCAACTCACTGCAACCTCTGCCTCCTGGGTTCAAGCAATTCTCCTACTTCAGACTACCAAGTAGCTGGGATTAGAGGCACACACCAACATGCCAAGCTAATTTTGTATTTTAGTAGACACAGGGTTTCACCATGTTGGCCAGGCTGGTCTTGAACTCCTGACCCAATGTGATCCACCCACCTCGGCCGCACAAAGTGCTGGGATTACAGGCTTAAGTCATCACAACTGGCCCTGAATGCACACAAAAAGTTGATTTCTATCGATTTTCAAACTTTCTACATGGTTGTTGATCTCAGAATTAGTAATCAATAAATAAACAAAAATATATCTTTTCAGAGACCCCTGGGAACAACATCATATTATGGGACCTGACCCCTGTGGAATTTTGGGGTCAAATCTGCAAGCTTAAATAAACTCACTGTTTAAAGTTAGTGTTCAGCCAACAATTTCTAAACAGATAAGATTCCATTGGTCTGTTTATCTGTATTGGTACCAGTACCATGCTGTTTTGGTTACTGTAGCCGTGTAGTATAGTTTGAAGCCTGGTAGTCTGATGCCTCCAGCTTTGTTCTTTTTGCTTAGGATTGTCTTGGCTAAACAGGTTCTTTTATGGTTCCATATAAAATTTCAAGTAGTTTTTTTTCTAATTCTGTGAAGAAAGTCAATGGTAGCTTGATGGTGATAGCACTGAATCTCTCAATTACTTTGGGCAGTGTGGCCATTTTAATGATATTGGTTCTTCCTGTCCTTGAGCAAAGCTTGTTTTTCCATTTGTTTGTGTTCTTTCTTATTTCCTTGAGCAGTGGCTTGTAGTTCTCCTTGAAGAGGTCCTTCACATCCCTTGTAAGGTATATTCCTAGATATTTTATTCTCTTTCTAGCAATTGTGAATGGGAGTTCACTCATGATTTGGCTCTCTGTTTGTCTATTATTGGTGTATAGGAATACTTGTGATTTTTGTACATTGGCCTCAGAAATAATCCTGCACATCTACAATCATCTGATCTTTGACAAACCTGACAAAAGCAAGCAATGGGGAAAGGAGTCCCTGTTTAATAAATGTTGTTGGGAAAACTAGCTACCATATGCAGAAAACTGAAACTGGACCCTTTCCTTACACCTTATAAAAAAATTAACACAAGATAGATTAAAGACTTAAACAGGAGATCTAAAACCATAAAAACCCTAAGAATACGTAGGCAACACCATTCAGGACATAGGCATGGGCAAAGACTTCATGTCTAAAACACCAAAAGCAAGGGCAACATAAGCCAACATTGACAAATGGGATCTAATTAAACTAAAGAGCTTCTATCATCAGAGTGAACAGGCAACCTACAGAATGGGAGAAAATTTTTGCAATCTATCCATCTGACACAGGGCTAATATCCAGAATCTAACAAATTTACAAGAAAAAAACAAACAACCCCTTCAAAAAGTGGGTGAAGCATATGAACAGACACTTCTCAAAAGAAGACATTTATGCAGCCAACAAACATATGATAAAAAGCTCATCATCACTGGTCATTAGAGAAATGCAAATCAAACCCACAATGAGATACCATCTTTTTTAATGGTGATCATTAAAAAGTCAAGAAACAACAGATGCTGGAGAGGATGTGGAGAAATAGGAACACTTTTATACTGTTGGTGGGGGTGTAAATTAGTTCAACCGTTTACACTCAGAAGACAGTGTGGTGATCCCTCAAGGATCTAGAACGAGAAATACCATTTGACCCAGCAATCCCATTACTGGGTATATACCTAAAGGGTTATAAATGCACACATATGTTTATTGCAGCCCTGTTCACAATAGCAAAGACTTGGAACCAACCCAAATGCCCATCAATGATTAACCCGATAAAGAAAATGTGGCACATATACACCAAGGAATACTATGCAGCCATAAAAAAGATGAGTTCATGTCCTTTGCAGGTACATGAATGAAGCTGGAAACCATCATTCTCAGCAAACTAACACAGGAACAGAAAACCAAATGCCACATGTTGTCACTTACAAGTGGAAGTTGAACAGTGAGAACACATGGACACAGGGAGGGGAACATCACACACCAGGGGCCTCTCAGGGCGGGTAGGGGACTAGGGGAGGGATAGCATTAGGAGAAATACCTAATGTAGATGATGGGTTGATGGGTTCAGCAAACCACCATGGCACATGTATACCTATGTAACAAACCTGCACGTTCTGCACATGTATCCCAGAACTTAAAAGTATAATAATAATAATAAAAAAGATTCAGATAAATAAGACTGAGCTAACTAACCTC
>NW_016827519.1:1099674-1142234 GCF_001698545.2 Rhinopithecus bieti
AAAAAAAAAAAAAAAAAAAAAAAAAGCAGAAACAAAACAAAGTAAAATGGATTATTCCCTGGGGCCGGAAGGATGTGATACAGAACCTTTCTCATTCTCCTCAGTTCATAGCACGTTTAGCTGCAGTTATTGTCATCAACACATGAAGAAACTTGTATTAGCTGCTTCAACCTAATCGCAAGGACTGAGGACATTTTAGTACTCAGTACTTAGTACTTTAGTTCTCAGTACTTAAGTACTTTGAACCTCAGTGTTCTCAGAAGTAAAAATGATGTTTTTTAAATGTACATGTATTTTTTTTCTAAGAGTTGTGATGAGTAAGATCTAACCTCATAGCGTAGGCTTTAGAAGTTTTCAAAAGGTATTATAATGTTTTATTTTAGTCTGCTTTCCTCTTGTACAAATGAAAATTATCTGGCATTAAAAGAAATAAATCAAAACACTGGAATAACAGAATTTCAAGACTACTCTGAGAAAGTTGTTTGTTTCATAAAATGGGAATGAAGTTCTCTATACAAAAGGAAACATCTTTGAAAGAATGTCACAATATTTTGTATAACTTTTGTCTTAATTTTATTTTTTAATTGACACACAATAATTGTAAATATTATTAGGGTCGATAATGATGTTTCAAGACATATAATGTAAAGTGATCAGATCAGGGTGATTGGCGTATTCATCTTCTCAAATGTTTATCATTTCTGTGTGTTGGGAACATTCAGTATCCTCCTTCTAGATATTTAAAACTGCAAAGTATAAAAATGCCCACTGTAGTGATCCTGCAGTGGTATAGAATACAAGAAACTTATTCTACCTAACTAACTGTAATTTTCTATCCTTTAAAACAAATATTTCTAGATATTTTTGAGAAGAGATGAAGACACAGTAAGATTTTTTTTGGTCCAGTCTCTTATGGAGTGTGACACATTTAGCCTGTCTTTTATGTTATTCATTCCTTGGATTTAGCTTCCAAATGGTGAAGAAAACCTGCTCCCTTCAGCTTTTCTCAATCACTTATAAGGATGGGTGAAAAAAAAAAAAAGATCCTTGGAAATAAAAGTGCTGTATAGCAGGATTGTATTACATATGAAATGTATGTTTAAAATCTGCAAAGATCACTAAATATTTAGGAGAAAAGCATTCTAAAAATATACAGGTACAATGCCAAGTGGCAGCTCAGATTTATAATCCATCAAAGGAGAGTGTACCTAAACTCATGCTACATTTGATTTTCTAGGCACCCTAAACTTTTGGGAGGCTAAATGTCATAAGTGATTTTGAAAGCAATCTACAGTGAGTTTTGCAGGAAATGTTGAACTCAGCCAGCATATAATCAAGGAGAATGGGTACAAATTTTCAAAAGGGTCCTGTGAGTATAGATTACTTTTGGAAAGGGATGGAGAGAATGAGGTTGGAAAGAGATAAAAAATGTATTTCACGTGTATGTGCAATGTTTTAAGACTAAAAAAGCATGAACCAAAGCAATTTTAACAAAATATTAGTATTTGTTAAATATGATTATTTACTACATGAATGTTCATTGAATTATATTTCTTCTGTATAGCTGAGATATTTTATAATTTTCAAATTTATTTCCAAATAGGATCTCATAATGTAACATGGATGGATTACTATTATTAGGAGTAACGGAGAGTTACTGTGTAAAGTATTTTGGAAGATATAAAGGTGAATGAAACATAAGCAGTACTTTCACTGTCTAGCAGAGACAGAGCTTCTTCGTTGAGGCAGGCAGAAACTGCTCTGTAAAAATCCTGGGATGGTATTCACGTAGGTTACCATAGATCTTGTGGCCCCTGGAATGTTCCATGCAGCAGCCCAGGGAAGGACAGATGAGAGAAAAGAAAACAAATAACGAGAGTGCCATTTACAAATTGAAGTGAACAAAGCAGACAGGACCAGCTTCATGAATGTAGTAACTTTTGAAGTCAGTCTAGAAAGATGAGTATAATTTGGGCAGGTGATGGGATAATGACAGGCCACTGCAAGTGGATGGAGCAGTTAATGTCATAAAAGGGGGAGTCTAACATCTGTGTGAGAAGCCCATATCTGGGAGTGGCAGGATGCTCAGGCTTCAGAAACAGATGGAGTTCAATTAAATCATTTACCAGCAGTTTTACTTTGGGTAAATTATTTTCTCAGAGAATGTTGGTTCACTTTTTCTCATTCATCTTTGATTGGCCTCCTTTGCTTTTGTTGATGTTTGAAGGTGTAAGTCCCTTCCCTGACCCCTTTCCTGCACCTCCAACCACACATTTTAAATGAGTTTAACCTGACACATTTTGTATTCCTTTGCCGCACTAGAAAGTAAGGCTTCCTCCCCAATGTTTGTTTGTCTGTTTCTTTGCTTCACAGTATTGACTGCCTTCCTCAAATCTGAGATACATTATATTTGCTTTTGGACTTAAACTGCTCATATTCTACGGTCTACAAAGGCTGACTACAATAGTAAAACACACAGCATTTAGGAAGACTTAAGAAATACATATAATTCTGCTAACCACCTGTAGATGAAATCACTTCCTTAGGTAAAGATGTGACACTACTGTGGTAAGGTCTATGTACCCAAGTGTAATAATTATACAAAACAAAGTGTATTTTTTTGTTTTTTGTTTTTGTTTTTGCCTTTGTACTATTGATCTGGAGCATTAACCAAAACCATTTGAGGACATTTCAATACGTGAGGTCATCAGGAGAAATGGTTTCTGATTATTACTGGTTATGAGGTTAAAGTGGATTGCTGGTGCATTTTCATAATCAAATCTTAATCCTAGGAAGCACTCAATTGATCATATAAGCTAGCACTGACATAAGGCAGGTCCCTGTGTACAGGGCATAAAAAAATGTATGCCATACAAAAGAAAGTGATCATCTAGAACAATTCCCAGGGATCTTTTTTTTTTTTTCACCCATCCTTATAGTGAGTGAGAAAAGCTGAAGGGAGCAGGTTTTCTTCACCATTTGGGAGCTAAATCCAAGGAGTGAATAACGTAAAAGACAGGCTAAATGTGTCACACTCCATAAGAGACTGGACAAAAAAAAAATCTTACTGTGTCTTCATGTCTTCTCAATATAATATAAAACAATAGCCGTTTTTAAAATGTTACTTTTTTCTCCTCTTCACACTGTATGGGATTTTTATTCCTTTCATGGGAAAGAATAATAAATCTTCAACATCAAAAATAGAAGAATAATTTCATTAGGTAAAATATAATTTGCTTTAAGTGATATCGTGAAGTTCCCGATGCTTGAAATAACCTATTTCTAGAATTCTCCTCAGTCACCTTTGGATATCATAGTATTTCCTAAATTTCTTGTGAGCTTCCATTCTTAGTCTCACAAATTTCATTCTTGGAGTTATTTTCTTCAAAGTTATCTTGAAGAAATTAGAAGATATGTCCTAAATGTGTGTGCNTCATGGGAAAGAATAATAAATCTTCAACATCAAAATAGAAGAATAATTTCATTAGGTAAAATATAATTTGCTTTAAGTGATATCGTGAAGTTCCCGATGCTTGAAATAACCTATTTCTAGAATTCTCCTCAGTCACCTTTGGATATCATAGTATTTCCTAAATTTCTTGTGAGCTTCCATTCTTAGTCTCACAAATTTCATTCTTGGAGTTATTTTCTTCAAAGTTATCTTGAAGAAATTAGAAGATATGTCCTAAATGTGTGTGCTTTAATTATTTCTTTAGTTCTTTTTTAGATATTGTTACTTTTCCTGACAAAACCCAGTAGCAGGATATGACTGAAAACCATTGAAATGACATTGCATCTCAAAATATTAATAGCCAATCTGCCATTATTCTGTATAGGCTAACCTATTAGGTGATTAAGATAGTGCATGGCTACCCTTTATAAATGTCATGCATAACTGATTATAAAGAACAAATTGTTGTGACCCAGAAGTTGTAAAATAAGACCTAACACTGGCAAAATTACATATGCAACTTTGAGAAAATAATTTACCTTCTCTTACTATCAGTTTCTTTATGAATTGAATGTGCAGGTTATGTTATATCAGTAGTTTTCAGATTTAGAGAGCATGAGTGTGTGTATTAAAAATTCCGATTCTTGGACCCCTCCCTGAGAGAAGTTTTCTTGAGAAAGGCTGAGGAATCTGCATTGTAATACATACTACAGGTGGCCCTGGATCTCACTCTGAAGTTTCATAAGGTGTCCTCTAGCTCTACAATTTCTAAAAGTTTTTTTTTCATGTTCTAAGCATTGTGTTTCCAGTGATATTTTTACATTTTAAGCCCTGATGGCACAATCACTAAAGTGGATCAAACTGAGAATGCTTTTAGGCACCATGTTTCATCACTCAGAACTGGTGCTAGAAGACTATTGTCATAGTCCATTTGTGGTGCTATAACAGAATATCACAGAATGAGTAATTTGTCAACAGTAGAAATGTATTTCTTATGGGCTTGGAGGCTTAGAATTCCAAGAGCAAGTTTCTGACCTATTGTGTGTCTGGTATGGTCCTGTTTGCTATGCCCTCACTTGGCAGAAGAGCAGAGAGCAAGAGAGTGCTGTCATCCACCTTGAGCCCTTTGATAATGGTGCTTTTCCCATTCATGATACATAGCCCTCATGACTTAATCAACCTCCACAGGTCACACTCCTTAATACTGGTGCATTAGAGACTAAGTTTCAACATGAATTTTGGAGGGGACACCATCATTCAAACCATAGCAACCACTGAATACAACTTTTAACAATTTCACTGGGAACTCCATTTTATTTTTCTATAGAATTTTTATCAGAGAATCAAAAGGTCCTTGGAAAACCGGTTTGGCGTAGTTAGAAAATTTACAGTTCATGTGGATCTACCTCTCACATAGGCAAAATAGGACTGGACATATGACATATCATTAACTTCCAGGTAGTAATTTTTGCAGGAGATAAACCATCAAGCCAGTCCAGTACAGAGTCCAATGATCTATGACAGTGTGTGTGTGTGTGTGTGTGTGTGTGTGTGTGTGTGTGTGGATTGGTGGCATTACCGATGATTTCTAACATGATGATCTGTATTGCCAATTTTCTTGTTCTGGTTCACACAAAATATCTTACTCTTTCCTGTCAACTTTGTGATGATTATTTATATCTTAGCAAAATCAAGACTTTATTTAATTTTCTTAAATGGTAGGAAATAGAATACTGAAATATACATATATATACACACCTGTATATATATGTATAAATACATCTGTGTATATATATACACATGCACACACCTGTATATATAAATACATATATAAATACATCTCTGTGTGTATATATATACACACACACGTATACATATATATATAGGTGTGTGTGTGTATATATAGGTGTGTGTATATATATATAGGGCATGTGCGTGTGTGTGTGTGTGTGTGTGTGTGTGTGTATATATATATATATATATATATATATGCCAGAGTTAGAAAACAATTATATCATACAGTCCAAAATTCAACATTGCACATTGGAAAACATGAAACAATCATTTCTAAAATCAAGTGTTCCAGTTAGTCCTCTGAATATGTAATGAACTTGTTTATCTCTGTGCCTTTCTTCATTTGTTCTATTACTTTGAGTGCTCAGCTCTACCCTTTGAAAATCATATGCATTCTTAAAGAGCCAACTCAAATGACTTTTGTTTCCTTCTACTACTGCTATCCCCACTTGGAACAAATTGGTGCTGTCTCTTTGCTTCTATATCATTGGAACATATTCTAGTACTGACAGAATGTTCTTCTATATTTAGTATTAAATGAATATTTTCAATCAAATCCTCATGGCTTGTGAATTCTAACTTTATAAACTTTTATTGAATCTCCCTTCTTTTTTCTAGTCCTATAGCCACAACCACAGTTTCAGGCCATCACCTGCCCTCCCGTAGATTACTGAGGCATCCTATTTACGTCTTGTCATGATTTTACTCACATCCTTACATATATATTCTCCACACTGAGAGCAGAGCGATACCTTTAAATACAAATTAAACCATGTCACTCTGTAGCTTAAAATCTTGCAATGGCTCTCCATTTCTCTTAAGATAAAGTTTAAATTCCTCAATAACCATACCAGGCCATTTGAGAGCTGCTCTGTAGCCCCATCTTCATCCCCTACTCCACTTCCTTTTGCCTTCTACTCTACTTTCCAGGAATACCAAACTTTTCTCTCACATACAGATGTTACTATACAGATGTTACTACATGTTATAATTTATCTGTAGAAGATTCATCTCTCCCATTGTGTTTGGTTAATTCCTGTTTATTCTTTAAGAACCAGTTTAGATATCACTTCCTCTGGATGGCTTCTCTGGACCTCCCCACTCGCAAACCCACCCCAAGAATAATTCTTACACTCTAGTAAGTGTACTTACACACTCCAGGGCTCCCTTTTTTACCTATCTTGTCCTTTATCCCTGGAGCTGACACTATATCTGGCACATTGTAAGAGCTCAACAAACATAGACATATTAGAATAAATGTAGTATGTTCATGTTTTTATACATGTAGTATTTACATGTTTTCATGTAAATGAAAGAAAGACGCTCTAGGACTGGTGTCAGCTGACATGGCCTTGAAGAATGCACATGAAATTGTTTTTTCTACCTCCAGTATATAACACTGGAGCTTGACACCTCACGTATGCCTTATACAGTTTCATGACCAGACCTTGAATTGACAACAATTACATGAATTATGCCAGTACATTACATTTACTTTATAAGTGTGAACTTAGCTATGGAGATACATGTGATGAAATAACGTGGACATCTCTCATATTCATCAAAATAGAAACTACGATGAAAGAAATGAGTATCATCTATTTTTTTATATCAGATTATTTCCATCTAATTGGCTTGTTTCTGTTTGTGTCTTGGCAAGAATATTAAATTGTGCGTGAGTAGGATGGCAATTTAAGTTATGTGACATCCTCCTTTTGCTTCTAGCAAAATGATGTAGTAAAGATGATGCTAAGATACTCTTTATAGACAAGGCAGCTATTTGACTGAATGTTAATGTGACTGAATAATTAAATGACTATATCTCATTGACAGTGATCAATGCAGTAGTAATTTTCTACACGACTGTAAGCTGATTGCAAGCCTGATCCAGAATTATTTTTCTTTTCTCGACCCTGCCACATTCAATACTTTCATGAATACGTGAGATAAATTATAAAGTAAATGCTGTTACCATTCATAAATGTAAACAGAGCTGAAAAGGTAGTATTCAGTATTCAGGTATTTCTCAACAGTCACTCAATAAGTATGCATTCAGTATCTATTCAGTAATTTAACTGAAGTTATATCAGAAAGTATATACTGAGTAGTTGAAAGTAATCTGCTTCCTTTGTAATATAAAGAACTGGAGTAATAAGCAGATTATAATATAATGAAATTGAACACAAGTTGATTCTAAACTGAATTCCAAATCATCACCTTCAGAGGAATTGAAGGGAGATGATGTGGCTTGGCAATATCCCGCAAAACAGTTGTAGACACAAAATCTTTAGTTTAATTAGGAAAGGATTGGAAGGAAAAATGAGAATTGTCTGCAGATATTTGAAGAGCTGTCACATGGAAGAAAGACAACTTATTTTACAATTTTCTGGAGGACAGAACAAAGACTAGTGTGGGGAACCTTAGGAAGGCAGATTTCTGCTCTACGAAAAGAAGGTCTTAACAGCCGGAACTGTCTGAATGTAGAATAGGCTACACTGAGGGAGCCATTGACACTTTTGAAGCAGAGGAATGACATGCCAACCAGAACTTCAGAGTCAAATGTTAGAGGAGTATTAGTCATAATTTCCATTGTTGGGAGGATGGGCTGCCTGTGCACTCAGGATATTGCTGCTTTATGCCCTGGGCTGTGGGATTTCTGGATCTCCAACAGGGGGCTTATCTGTCTCTAGGATAAATCTATTGGCTAAAATTGCAATGACTTACTAGAGTGGAAAAAAGAGAAACATTTCCTAACTTCAGTGGGGAAAGAAGCATCCATTTGTAACATGTCACATAGAAAACCTACTCAGATGTAGCTGAGGATTGAAATATTTCATTATTTCATTTAGTTATTTGCTTACTCTGCAAAATTTGCAGAGTATGGCATTTCATGGTTTGAAAGATATAAACCTGAATTAGTTGTGGCTCTTGACTGTACGTAGCTTATACTCTAATGGAGAAGATGGATGTAAATGTAAAACTATAGTCAAGAGAAGGAGACATTTATTATAACAAAAATGTTAAGAATAATTAGATTATTTAAATATCAAACATTTGCCAGTGTGGCAAAGTGCTTGCTATTTTCACTGTTTTCAATGTTTACCAGTAATTAATTTTTTGGAGGCATGCCAGTCATAATGCAAATATTAGATAGTATAGAAGTAAACCTTATAGAAAGGAAATTAGTTTAGATTCTTAAATAAATTCACCATGCTAAGAAAATTTTGCATTCTAAGAAAGTCTTATTTTTTACTGAATCAAGTCAAAACACTTAGGAATATGCTCACAAAATGTAGCCAGTATCATCTCCAAGTGACATGCTAGCACATTTTTCTGCATGCATTTATCTAATACTGCAATACTCACCACACTTTCCATGAGATAAGTATGGCAATATTAGATGAGTGTATGCAGAAACCATCCATTATTTTTGCCTTTCTCATGTTCTTCATCATTTGTAACTTTATGTATTCTGTACTTAAAGGTACAATTAATAAGTTGCATGACTGCTTTACCACTTTCTATTTGAAGATTGCAGTTGACTTATCCTCCCTCCCCTCCAGACTCTAAATGTTATAACTCCATATCTTCTGTTCCCCTTGTAATGTTTCAAGACAGGGTCAGTGAAGTTGGCACCTCCATGTTTACGGTTGATTCTGAAAACTGAAGGAGCTGGCGTCTGTAGACATCAAATCAATCATATACATGTTAATTTTAATGTGATTTCCAACAAGTATTTACAAGTTATATACTGATCATTTCTTAAAGAAAGGAAGGGATAATTTAAAAATTCAAAATGTTTATAGAAAAGTAAGAGAGTTTTTGTGAAAATCCCATAAGATTTGGAAAAAATACACAAATCTAGCTTTGAATGTCAATTCTACTATTTATATGAATCCAGGCAATTTTATTAGGCTATCTGAACCTGTGTTTTCAGCCACCTGTTAGACGGGGATAAAAATATATTTTATGTGATCAGTAGTGTATATGTAAGTGGTTGAGCACAATGTGTGGCATTAAAGAAGCTCTTATTGAATGCAATTGTCATTATAATATTTGGCTAGACAAAAACAGGAAGGTCAAATAAAGAATTTGTTTAAGAAATAAATAATAATCAAAATAATAAAAATGAGACCTGAGTAATATCTCAGGGTATACACATTTTAAAGATAATATATTCAAATAACTTATTGTAACTGTAGTAATGAAACAATATTAGGATTTTTAGTGTGTGAAGGTACATTTTGGGGAGCACGGTGGCAGCTGGTATACTCAAATCTATGTGATGCTTCAAGTTATCCCCATGAATGTAAAGTACCGACCAGACCACTGTGAAGGAAATGAGAAATCATCTCTCTCTCCTGACCTCAAGGGGCTTAGTTCTGTCGTAAAGATATAGCTTATACAAGTGATAAAGATATAGCTTAACTGTAAGACAAATAAAAATTACCAGTATTAGTTAAGCAGATTAGGTACTATTCAGGTTCAAAAGAAAGACACTTTACTTTTAAGGGCAGAGAAAAGAAAGTGTGTGTGTGTGTGTGTGTGTATGTGTGTGTGTGTGTGTATGTGTATGTGTGTGTGTACGCTCGTGCATTATTGGGTAAAGTAAAGGCAGTGACTCAGAACCGTATTTCTCATATTCCTTTTTACTGTGTATTGAATACCTAGTTTTATTTTGCTTCCCATTAATCTCTGATGTCATAAATGTAGCCAGGGAAATCTCCATGTGTTTCTGTAAGTGAATTTTTAGGGGATAACTATTGTTTCAGAAGTCAGAGGTCCTTTTTAAAGAGACTCACGAGAGCTGGAACATATTTTTTGTGCCTCAGAATGGGAATGGCAAGAATATTCTTACCTCATCCTGTAATCCCATGGCAGCCATGTGCTATATTTACCGGTAGTACTGTGTTTTGGCTTGGCACTATGATGCCCATGGTGATCATGAAAGCAGGCAGAGGAAATGAAGGAAATGCTGCCTGGTTCAATATCACCCTTTTGCAAATTGTTATTCTATCCTTCCTAAATGCTTTTCATATAGGTGTTTCACTAAAGAAATTACTTCTTTTTTTTTTTTTTAACTACAGATACTAATTAGAGTGTTGGTATGATGTATTTTAGTTTCTACATAAGAATATCTGAAGGTAAGGATGCCATGCATTTTTTGGACAAACTCATATATGAAGATAAATGTATTTCCTTAGAATTGTCTAATTGTTCAACTGCAGTGTAATTACTCTCTATATTTTAGAGAAATCTTATTATTTCAACCCATATGTAGAAATATAATTTTTGTCTAATTTCATATGCTGGCAATCTAATTTAAAATTTTCTAAAAATAAATTTAGTATGAAACTAACCCCTTAACTTGGGAGGAAGGTTGCACACCCAATGCACTAATTTCATAAACTTTATTTGTGTAATTCTTTAAAAACTTTAATCCTTGAGTTTTCTTACTTCCATTAAAAACAGAACAAAGGGATTCGTTTCAGAGAATTTATGCACAATAGCTACTGTTCAGGTCTATGAGAATATGTCAGCTGAATTTATAACCTCCTTGCATTTATTGGCAGCTTTACTGTGGCAGACATAAAGAAATTGAATGGAGGTTAAATTAAATACAGTTAACATGGTAACTATAATAAATTCTGAAAGAAGGACCTTGAAACTTCTCTTAGACACAGAGTGACAGAATTTAATCACTGAAAACTATAAAATATTACAATCTTGGAATTGGAATCGCCTATAACTTTGTGAGATACCATCTCACACCAGTCAGAACTGCAATTATTAAAAAGTCAAAAAACAATATATGCTGGTGAGACTGTGAAGAAATAGGAATGCTTTCACACTGTTGGTGGGAATGTAAATTAGTTAAACCATTGTGGACGATGGTGTGGCAATTTCTCAAGGATCTAGAACCAGAAGTGCCATTTGACCCAGCAATCCATTACTGGGTATATACCCAAAGGAAGATAAATCATTCTACTATAAAGACACATGCACACGTATGTTTATTGCAGCACTGTTTTCAATAGCAAAGACATGGAACCAACCTAAATACCTATCAATGAGAGACTGGATAAAGAAAATGTGGTACATGTACACCATGAAATACTAGGAAGCCATAAGAAAGAATGAGATCGTGTCCTTTGCAGGGACATGGATGAAGCTGGAAGCCATCATCCTCAGCAAACAATCACAGGAACAGGAAACCAAGCACCACATGTTCTCACTCATAAGTGGGAGTTGAACAATGAGAACACATGGACACAGGGTGGGAAACAACACACACTGGGGCCTGTCGAGGGGTGGGGGCCAAGGGAAGGGACAGCATCAGGACAAATACCTAACGCATGCAGGGCTTAAAACTAGATGACAGGTTGATAGGTGGAGCAAACCACCATGGTACATGTATACATATGTAACAAACCTGCATGTTCTGCACATGCATACAGGAACTTATAGTAAAATTTAAAAAAAAAGAAAGTTAATTCATATCCGGTGCTAGAGCAATCGCTTGATTTGAGATTTTTTTGTTTTCAATGATATAAAGTGTTTTTTATCAGGATTGCCAATGATCATTACAATCTGGCCAATTTGTTTGTTTTAATTCCAAAAAATTGTTCATGATTTAGAGGATGGCTTCTTTCATCTTGAGCCACTCACCCCTCTCCCTACCTACCACTATACTTGTGACAATGTAGAAGTATCCATGGGTACCACAGCAGAGCCACATTGTATAAAAGTTATTGAGGTGTGTGTGTGTGCGTGTGTTTGGGAGTGAGTGTGAGACAGTTCAATACCTTGATAGTAGTAGGCCTACCTAGAATCTCTTTAGAAGCTCCTCAATATTCCTAGACTTGTCATAAGGCCACTGTGTTGTTGGCATATGAAAAAATGCCATATGTTAGACCTGCAGGAATTTCAGAAGACAGTGTGTTCTCCTGAAATGAGAGTGCTATTGAAACCTATCCATTCACCTAATAGTGTATTCAGAAAGGTGTTGTCAAACCTTACTGAGGATGCTAACATTGAGAATTTATATGCTATACCCTGATCTGTACTTATTCTACTGCCATTCTTTTTGACTGCAAAGGGCTTATAATTTATACAGTCAGTAAAGAGCAAAAAAGGAATGTGAATGGAAATGCATATCTGAATAATAAATTATGATTTCAGTTTCTGCTAATAGAGACAAAACAGCTAGTAGGACAGTCTTGAATCTGTGCTTGCTTTTGCATTTTTTTGTTTCATCTTTCCTATTGCAAAAGAGCTTACATGTCCTTATTTATTGTTCCAATTTCCTTTTAAAGAATAGGAAATAAAATTCTGAAACATCTCTGTTGTTTTGTGTAGCACATTGAAAGAAAACCTATCAAGGAGCAGTGACTTCTTGAAAACCAAGGGAAATAAAGCCAGGCACATGTTTCTCTTTTCCTCTGTCATTGAACCGGGTGTTAAATCTCTGCACAATGTGAATGATTTTGAAAGCATTATTTTCTATAATGTAAGTCTGTCAATGTTAAATAGATCATTATTCTATAATCACAAAATTAGAACAATTGTATTCGGACAGCTTTTGAAAGAAAATTTTGAGGTGATGGACTCCTTTGAGGTTTTTGACAGACTTTGACTGAATTAAATCGATTATTCTTAAATTTCTTATTGTTTTCAGTTTGATATAGTGATTATACTTTTATGCATTGACTTTGTTAGTCGTTAGCAATTGTATTCTTATTGAATTCCATTTTACATAACAAGAGGCCTTGCTTTAGAAAACCCAAACATATTCTCCAGAAGAGCATCTTAACTTTATTTTCCTTCTCTACCCCAAATAAAACAGTGTGTATTTTAAGGCAGTTTTTTGTTGTTCCTGAGACTTATTTGAGAGTTGATATTTCTGGTACATTTAAATAATGGAAAATAGTGCTAGCATAGAATTCCTGAAGATTTGTATTTGTTGTGTTAAGAAAAAGATTTAGTTGAGACCCAGGGTAATTATTTTCAAGGACTAATATGGATTAATGAGAAAGATATGCAGAGAAGACATAAGATACACTCAGGAAAAGCTTCAGTGTTTTTCTGTTTTCTTTTTTCTTTTCTTTCTTTCTTTTTTTTTCTTGAGATGGAGTCTTGCTCTGTCTCCAGGCTGCAGTGCAGTAGCTTTATCTTAGCTCACTGCAAACTCCTCGTCCTGGGTTCACGCCATTCTCCTGCTTCAGCTTCCCGAGTAGCTGGGACTAAAGGTGCGCTCCACCATGCCCAGCTAGTTTTTTGTATTTTGGTAGAGATGGGGTTTCACCATGTTTGCCAGGATGGTCTCGATTTACTGACCTGGCGATCCATCCACCTCGGCCTCCCAGTAGTTTTAGTTTTTTCTAACTAGGGCCTTAGCCTCACATTTTTCAGTGAAATTCTTGGCTCTGCTGAAACTGGATCCTACTTAACATGACAGCAAATCTAGTGGCCTCCTAGATCTCTTTCTTCTAGGCCTGCACCTAATTTTGAATTTTGATATCACATACTTTCAAAGCCTGGGTAAGCACAAGGCAATGCTGAAGGAAAATTATGAAAATTATTTATCTCTAAGGTGTGGTGTAAATTGGCTAAACTATCATCTAATAGTTTTACCGTTTTCAGCTTCAACTTCCCAAGTCCCAATGCATAGGAAACAAATGTAGCAAAGGGGCAAGTCCAAGAAAAAATATACTACAGTTTATAATCTCTTTAGTTAACATACCATTGGATTCATTCTCTAGAACCATGGCACAAGAGCAAGTATATAAGGATACACTTGTTCCATGATTCTAGAAAATGATTCCAATGGTATGTTAACTAAAGATATTACAGCAAAAGCTTAGACAATTAAAGCAAAACTAAGTAAATGGTACTACATCTATAACCTCTATAAGTGTGTTTTCAGTAACATTACTCATAATCACAAAAAGACTGCACACAACCCAAATATCTTTCAGGGAGTGAATGGGTAAACTGCAAGACATCTGCAAAATGGAATTTCTACTTAGTAATAAAAAGGAACAAATTCCTGACACTCACAAAAAATATGGATAATTCTAAAATGCATTTTGTTAAGTAAAAGTGACACAGGCAAGCTCCAAAACTGGGGCTTGGCCTGGGAGGATTCTTCCCTTTGCACAGGAAAGAATTCAAGAGTGAACCAACAGGATAAAGGGAAAGCAAAGCAAGTTTATTAGAGCAACACAGTATAGGAAAATGGCTATTCCATAGACAGAACAGAGCTACATCATAGGAAGAGTGGCACCCGTGGGTTGCTGGTTAGCTATTATAAAGAATATATATATACATATATATGTGTGTGTGTGTGTGTATAATCTAATATTATAATCTGCCTGATGAATGTAAATAATTATGTTTAAAATATGATTGTTAAAAATGAAGGTCCAAACGATATGAAATTAAAACTCAAGTTCTGACTTTCTCTAAAATAAATATTACTGAAAAGAGTAGGTGGCTAATAGGTGGTAAATTAACTATTAGTAAAACAAAAATAATAAACAGTTAACAGTGACAACATTGTAGTCTACCTTTACTACATATTTTTAGTCTTTAAAAAATGGCTTTTCAAAATACCAAAGTAACAACTATAATTTTCTCGCCCTGAACTGGTTGAAAAAAGTATGGAGAATCAATAGTATGTTCTGTTTTCTTCTAGCATTAGTAAAATAAATTTTCCCATTCTTAAGGTTTTGAAATTAGTTTTCAATGATAAAATATCAAACTATGTTCAAAAACAGATGTATAAATTTTCAGCCTTTGGCACAGCATGGAGAAACCCACAAGTAAGAACAGCAGCAGGTGGCAAGAAATGGGAAGCTCTATGGTTACAAATGTTAATAATAGGCTAAAAATATAAAACAGGTTGTGCCCTGATGCAGTACTGCTTTGACTAGTCAGGGTGTGTTTGGGTTCACATTCTACACATCAACAAAATTGCTTTTAGTAGAGTTACTGATTTTACCAATAACAGTGTGTGGCTGGAAGAGATTGGAACATATTTTTAGTGTTTTAAAATGCCATCATAAGCCTGTGAGATATCATGGGGGACTTCAGAACCTCCCCATTCTGAAACACGGTGTAATATGGGTTTTCTTTCTGGGTCCATGTAACCACCAAAATCCAAATGCCATTTTGAGATCTTTGCTGTGGAGCAGCCTGTATGGCTCTTCCCCATTCTCCTTAGCAATAGTGTAAACATTTAAAAACTTTGCTGCTTGCCAGAAATATTGTAAGACTTTACATGTTATTTCCTAATCTAAACCACATTTGTTCTCACTGGGAATCTCTTTCCATGAAGCAAGCAGGGATGATCAGGAGTCCCATTTTACTGCTACACACACATACTCTCTCTCTCATTGTGTCCTTCAAGCTTATATATAAATTACTTGGGAGTACCTTCAAAAAATAGGAGTAAATGAAGAGGCATAGATTACAGGCACATGTGATGGGATGAAGAACTGTCAATTGCCAGAATTCCTCCAGTGATCTGTACTTGGACTAATACAGAAAACTGGTACCAAGGCGAGGGGCTCTAACCCATGGAGACACAAAATTTTCTGTATTAGTCTGTTCTCACATTGCTATAAAGAAATACCTAAAACTGGGTAATTTGTGAAGAAAAGTTGCATAATTGGCTCATAGTTCTGCAGGCTGTACAGAAAGCATGATGCTGGCATCTACTTGTCTTTTGGGGAAGACTCAGGAAACTTAACAACCATGGCAGAAGGCAAAGGGGAAGCCAGCACTTCACATGGCCAGAGTGGGAGGAAGAGAGAGAAACTGGAGGTGCTACACACTTTTAAGAAACCAGATCTTATGAGAACTCTATCATGAGAACAGCGCTAGGGGGACGGTGTTAAATCATGAGAAATTGCCCCCATGATCTAATAACCTCTCACCAGGTGGAGATTTGGGTAGGACGCAGATCCAAACCACACCATGTGTGGAATTATGCTCTCAGATAAACCACTTTTTCTGATTCTGTTTCTGATTTTCATGTCTATTGGGTCGGAGTTTTATCTGTTTTGTTCACTACTATTTCTCTATTGTCTAAAAAGAATGCCTACCATGTATTGCAATAAACACATTTCAGAACGAATTAGTAGAGTAACTAATTAATAGAATTTTTTCAGTCTTTCATTTAGTAATTTTTCATTTGGATACTGTCTGTGTATGTAGACCCAGTGCAAAGTACTGAAGCTGTGTGTGTGAACAAGACAAACATGAATTTTGACCTCATGGAATGGACTTATAAACTGGAGAGGCCATACATGAAATAATAAGCTAATAAATGAATGGAAACATAATCAGTTCTATTAAAGTAAAGTACGTATTGTTAAGAGAACATGTAGCAAGGAAAATGAGCTTATTTGGGTTAGGGTATGTGACTTTGAGTGGAATTTTTTTTTGGTGAGGAAGGTTTTAACTATGAAACATATTTATGTGTGATTTAGTTGAAGAGGGAAGAAACAAAACATTCAAAGCAAAAAAGTTAGGATATAGCAACTTCTGTCTCATGGTTGCAAATTAGAGAATAGTGCACAAAGACGAAGGTAAAAATGAGGACACTCATTGCACCTTCAGGAATCTTAAAAGATAATTTCATCAGTTTATACAGCCCTTCATGACTTTCTTTCTTTTAGTATTTTGTCTTGTGTTAAAATTTTTAGAGACCTTTCTTCATGCATCTTGATATATTATAATCGAAGTAGATACATTTTGATTTTGCTAGTTACTCTTAAGGGCTGAATGTATATTGTTCACCTTTGTGTCCTGCTAGCAAGCAAACTCAAAAATAAATCAAACTCAATAGTTACCTTATCCATATTTATTTCTAAGCATCTTAGAGTACTCACAGTGTATGAAAAAACAAACAAACAAACAAACAAACAAAACTTTGAATTTTAGTCTCCGGTGGTAAAAGTGGATATGTTGCTTTCTGCTCCGAAAAGTTATGCTGAAAATTTCTCTGAAGTTATATATCTGTATGTTTGTAGTGGGGAATCTCCATTTGTGCCTCCAGATTCATCCTGCCCTTCTTACCACTTTACCATGTGCCCCAGGAAGCAGATATCTAAGGACTGCAACAACCCAGTGTTCTCATGAACTCCAGCTACTGTTTAGGTTTGACCAGTGGGAGACACCAGTAGCAGATTTAGATGTAGGTAAGAGAGGTTGGGGTATTTGTTCCTCTGTCTCTGTCTATGCCAGTCTCTTGTTTGGCAGTGGCTGTAATCCTCAATCTAAGCACATGGATTCTTCCAGATTTCCTCTCCCCTAGCTATAATTGTCTCTAGGTTCTTATATCTTGTTCCTTCAGGCCTCAGAATGATAAAGGTTTCTGACCCTTGGTAGTTGTAGGAATCTTCATCAACTCTTTATCAGTTTCTTTTAGTCCTGGCCACAATCTTGTAAATATTCCCTTTATTAAATTTATTTCAAATACTCTGAATTAACCATCTGTATTCTACCAGGACTCTCTTTACAGTAGGCATTTTTTTTTCTTGTTGAAAATGAGACTAGACATGAAAAATAAGTGAAAAACAAAGTATTACAAAGGAAGTTTCTGAGTAAACAAAGAAGTAGCGTGTTACATTGCAAAGAGCAGAAGCTTTGAAATCAGGTGGACCTGGTTTGTTTCAGGCTCTGACACTTCCCGGATGTGGGACTTGACAAAAGTTTCTAAGTCCTTTGTCTCTCAGAATTTTCACACACAAAATGGAGATAACAGATCCTAATGGGACTCTGAAGAGAATAATTTTTTTCCTTATGATGAGCAGACAGAAGATGTTATGGAAATTACTATAACCTACAGGATAAACTTGGTAATTTGTAGGCACTAAATACCTAATGATTTTTATCACTAGCAATAATGTCCACTAAAATGACTACACTCAGGTAATCACTCAGAAATACTCTTTTGAAGAGGACAGAGCTACAGTGATTTTGACAAAACAAATTAGAAAATTCTGTGTCCATTTATGCTTTTTTCTTCAATGATAATTATATAAATGAATATGCTTTGACTACAGCCAATAGTATAGAAAAGTGTATTCAGATTTTATAAAATTACATAGCATCCCCAAGACACCATCCACTCTAAGCCCATCAGTTTTAATATAGGTATGAAGAGTTACTAAGCCCCACAGGCAGAAAAATATGCTTGTTATTTAAAAAAAAAAATTTATGGACATGATGTAAAAAACTGTTAGGTAACAATATCAAGTTATCTTGCTATATTCTAAAGTTATTCTAACAGTTTACTTGGTAGGCTTTATCAAGCACATGTATGTTCATTGCAGCACTATTCACAATTGCAAAGACATAGAATCAACCTAAATGTCCATCAGTGATAGACTAGATAAAGAGAATGTGGTACATATATACACGGAATACCATGCAACTATAAAAAAGAATGAAATCATGTACTTTGCAGAGAAATGGATGGACCTTAACGCCATTATCCTTAGCAAACTAACATAGGAACAGAAAACCAAATATCTCATGTTCTCACTTATAAGTGGGAGCTAGATGATGAGAACGCATGGACACATAGAGGGGAACAACACACACTCGGGCCTTTCAGAGGGTGGAGGGTCGGAGGAGGGAAAGGATCACGAAAAATAACTAATGCATACGAGGCTTAATAGCTGGGTGATGAAGTAATCTCTGCAACAAACACCCATGACACAAGTTTACCTATGAAACAAACCTGCACTTGTACCCCTGAACTTAAAAGTTGAAAGGAAAACTATTATTATGTTAAATAACATATGAACTTTTCTTCATGTTTCCTTAGGATGAGTTCATTTTCTTGATGAGAAATTTTACCAAGAGGGGACGTCTTTTGAAAAATTTTACTTTACACTGAGAACAATCAACCAGTTTTTATTTACTTCTCAATTTTCTCTTTGAAGTTTTCTAAGGATCTGGTTTTCCAGTTAATAACTCCGTATCAGCAGAAAGCCCACTGAGTTAAATGAATAGCAACTCTTCCTCCTTGGAGCAATGTCAGTTGTGAATTACATGAATGCCTTTTTTAAAGATATCTGTAATTACATGTCTTGGACCTTCATGTATACCCAAGTAAAGCTATTATTTCATGAGATACTTCTAATACGGGAACATTTATGAATTGTACTTAGAACAGCCGAAAGTCGCATTAAATGTTACTTTAGAAAAATTGGTTCTGCATGTAAGAAAGGACACATTTCGTATGGGTTTACAGGTTATCCTTGAACTTAAGAGCTACACATGCTTACCAAAACTGATCTGTCCTCTATTTTTAGCTTTAGATGGGTTGTAATCTGATAATAGTCAAGAATACCAGGATAAACCATAGAAGAAAAGAAATGGAACTTTGGAACAGAGAAGGAAAAAAGTGAATATGCTGTGGGGGTAATTTTAGTCATGCCAAGCAAAGAACACATACTGCTAGTAACGCCAAGCAAGGATGTGATGGCGTTTGATGAGAAAGGTTGAAAAGAAACTTTGTACTCTGAGAACATTAGGATATCAGATTTTCAGTTTAGACTGTATCAGTTTCTAGCAAAGATGATCCTTATAATAGCTTTGGAAACACTTGATAGTTAGAAAATGAAAAAGCACTGCATGAAAGATATATGGGCAAGAAAACATGGGGCAGTAGGAAGGCTGTTTGTTTCATCTTTAATGTTATTTTCTCTATTTCTTTAAGTGTTACATTTAACAACTATTTTCAGCAGTAATGTATGTATGGGGAGTCTTCTCCAGACTTTCTTATGTGCCTAATCCTATGAAGAAAAATATTAAACCCAAGAACTACAAATCAATAGAAACATAGAAGAAGGAATATGTGAAAAGAGGAATCAGTTTTTTTGAAGTCTTCACAGATACTATTACCCGGATTAGGGGTTCCTTGTGGGTGGTTTTATAATACCCTGTATATACCTTTATACTGCTTTGTTTTGTTTTCTTAACATTTTGTGCATCTACTTCCCCTGTGAATGAGCACTATTTTACAACTGATACTGAGTTAATGCCTGGCATAGGGAAGGAACTCAAGAATTGTTTAGAATTAATGAATAAGTGAGTGAATAACTGAATGAATAAAAATTAGTCTTGAAAAAATAATTGATACTTATTTTGTGTAACTTGGTTACACACATTAATTCACACCAAATTTCATTATTCATATCAATTTTTTTAAAAAAGATCAACATAAGAAATACAGTTTGGTGACGGTAAGTAGACATTTCCTATTCATATGTGCCAAGCACAACGTGTTCATTTTTTATCAAAATATATTTTACAGTTTGCTAAGATCGTGGATACAGAATTATCATACTCTCTGAGCTTTGCTTTAGCTCCATGGTTTCTATATTCAGAGCTTCCTGCTTAAAATTTGTGTGTTATTTATACCACGGGAAGTCATGGGAATGCACCATCCAGGATAGGGTACATGAGGAACTGTGGAGCATACTGAAAAGGTTATGGGCTTTGGAATCCAATAGCTATAACTTTACAATTCAATTCTCCCAGTTGCTAGATTTGTGACTGTAAGTAAGTAAATTTCTTAACCTCTCCTAGTTTCATTTGTCGTCTATGATGTGGGCATTGTTTAAAAATGATTTTTTGATTTTGGCAAATGCAATTATTTAAGAATAGTACAAAAGACATATAAATTTGTGGAAATTAAAGGATAAATAAATGAATGAATTAACCTCCCAAAGAACAACAGAATATTTATCTCCAACTCGGATTGCAGCAATAACTACCTATTTTTTCTCACTACACTGCAAATGTTTTTTTTTACTCTTATAAATACATTGCAATCTATCCTACACATTATAGCTTTTATACATGTTATTATCTTTGACTAAAATCTCCCCCCCACACACATACACACACGCACACAAACACATTTCTGTATGTTAGATTTTTGTTTTTCATCTTTTTCACTTAACATACCACTTCTTCTGAGAAAATTTCTCAAAGTAGGTTCCCTTTATTACTCTCTATTATATAAAATTGCCTGTATTTTCATCACCTTTCAGACAGTTTATATGTATGCACATATTTATCTGTTTGGTAAATGTCTGACTCTGTTTTTCAGTGGCCTTCAGCCTAGGGCCCAGGACATGCTAAGAGCATTTTACTCTCAGTCCAACATCTTTACCATCAGCTAACACCATTTTCTATCTGTGTACCACCCCTTGTCTCCCCGCCAAAAAAATCCATATATTTTTACTTGTCTGTTCTGCTAGAGTAACAGGCTATTCTCAACCAGGGCTTGGAAATGGAAAGCTGATCACTTAATATTCTAAAACAATGTTTCTTAAATAAGAGAAAGTATAAGACCACCTTACAAATGATTAATTGACATAAAAACTTACTAGGAGAGGTAGATCCTATGCTGTTTCTTGGACCTACTGTAGAAAACATCAGCCAGTCTTCGACTAAGGGGAGCTGTATGGTTTTTAGTAGTATTTCAGTGAACCTTGGGGAATTCTTCTTCAAAATAATATTTTCTTTGCTTGTCATAATAGAGTTCCAGAAAACTAAGAGACTGAGTACTTTTCTTCCACTCAATTCTTCCTTTCCTGTTTCTAGTTCACATTTTCACACTGATAATTAGTATAAAAATAAACAAATATTTCTATAAAGCAGAAAGAGAAAATCCTCACTGCTAGGGTTATCTGATTTTCATCTGTTCAACCATGTCTTATTTCAGTAGATATTATTTCAGACATTCCCCTGTCACTTCCTTTTCAGGATTCCCATTTGCCTCAAAGGGCATGCACTTCGGTATCTCTGCTTGTGTTTCTTTAAATTTATGCATTTGAAGAGTTCCTTAGAAACTTCAGTTTACTCATAAAGTGACCACAAAATGATATAGCTAAAATAATTGAAACAAACAATATGAGTGAAATATATTTTTTCTAATCTTACGGTAAATATAATTACTGAAATTGTATACTATTTCATTTTTATTCCTGCTCACACTTATTTTGACCCTGATTATATTCTGTCTGAAGAGTGAAATTAAGTAAATGCAAAACAAAAGTTTCATTAATTGAATGGATTTGCAGTATCTTTTTCACCTTTTAGCTGTTTCATTCAAAATTTGCTTTAATGTAGAGAATCAGCATACAACAGGGAACAGGGAACAGGGAGGGTGGTGGAAGTGAACGTATCTGCAGTTATGTTCACTCTGTGTTTTATCCTCAGTTGTTATGGTCTTTTCTAAGTGTTTTATTTATTTCAGCGTCTGTGAACTTTGGAGTAAATGGATGGTGTTTAAGGAGTTTTCAGTTGGTTAATGGATACACAATTTGGTGGCTTTAGAACTAGAAAAAGCTTGGACCATAAATTCCCTCTCTGCCTACTTATCTGTGTGATATGTTACTTTTCCTGTGTAGTCTTAGTTTCCCCACAACTATTACAAGTTCCAAAGTCTGTCTTTTAATATTGATGTAAAATTAAATGAAACACACATGTATTATATAGAGTATATAAAATACTGTGTTTCTGTGTGTGGTGTGCTCAGTACCCATAAATCAATAAGAAAATCTAACAATACAGCTATAACATAACCTAGTCACTTAAACATAACTAGCTAGGAAATACATGAAAACATGCTCACATGCTGGACAATTAAATTTAAGATGGTGAAGCTTTTGTTGTTGGCGTTTTATTTTGTTTGCAATTAAAACAGTTATAGTATCTGGAGTTGGCCAAGGCATAAGGAAATGGATCCCATCTTGTGCTATTAATGTAAGTGTGAAAAGATAAAACTTTAGGGAGGGCAGTTTGGCATTTCTAGTCCAAATGACAAATATTTATGTACTCCAACTCAGTACTTGTATATTGAAATATTTCCTTTTAGAGAAACACTCAAGATTTATTTTTTTAAAAGCACATATACAAATACTCATAAGCAGTAGTATTTTAAAGGTAATTATTGAAAAAGACCTAAATATCCACTAACAGGTGAATGATCAAATAATGGTTTGCCCATACTTCATAGTATTTTGAAAAGTCTGGAATAGCTCTCTCTCCTTGAAATAGTGAAACATGGTGGCGGAAAAGGAGTGAGTTGCTTTGTGCCACCACTGCCACCACACATGCAGTAATAGACTAGAATGATGTCAGAAAACAAAAATATGGTCACCTATCAGAGTCTGCAGCCCAGTATCAAGAAGCTGCTAACATTTTGCAGCGATGGTTGTGAAGATTCCATGAACTCTCAGATGTGGAAACATCTTTAAAAACTGTCAAATACTTTAAACTTTGGAAGATTATTGTGATTTTCATTCTGTCCAGTGGCTACACTCACACTTTAAATAAAATCTTTTAACATTCCTTGAAGTAAAGCAGTCTGTGTTTGTGAACTGAGGAAATAATTGAAATGAAATAATGCATAATGCAGTGCTTTTTGTATGGCCCAAAGGAGCCTTCTGCTGACTTTCCTATAATGTTTTAGCTTGTGAGAGTCTCTGGAACCTTCCCGGCTTCATCAAGGGAGTCACTTCTATGTCATCTTACTAAGGACAAATACCTAAAACAAACATGTTTAGACCCAGTGCCTGTCCATTGCTGCAAGCAGTCCTACACTCCTCCAAGCAACAAGTTCAAGATCGTATGAAATTGGAAATCCAGGATCCTAGAACACCCCATCCACCTGTATTTACAGGAGCCTCCCTCCATCTACACCTTGATAGCAGTGCTAACGAGAATGATTCTGGTAGCTGTCTGAATCAGCTGAAATACAGCCTACTGGGAACTGTGAAAAGATTGGGGATATACTGCAGACCCCTCTGGGCCCATTTTAAAGAGATTGCATTTCATCATGCCAACTCATGAGCCAAGTTTCCTGCCAAAATGGAACCTCTTGCTTTTACTGGTCTGGGAAAATATAAAACATTTCAAAATCAATAGGAAATAATGGTCAGTATCCATAAAAATCTTCCATATGAAGAAAAACAGATGAGTATAAAACCATTTTTACAACTGAAAATTATGCTGCCAAAACCAGTGACTAATCAGTAAACAGCTATTGCACAACAACTCAAGTTAACTTGAATACAACTAGTAATACTTGTATTAGACCATTTTCACATTGCTAATAAAGATGTACCCGAGACTTGGTAATCCATGAAGAAAAGAGGTTTAATTGACTCACAGTTCAGCATGGTTGGGGAGGTCTCAGGAAACTTTCAGTAGTGGCAGAAGGGGAAGGAAACACAACCTTCTTCTCATGGTGGCAGCAAGGAGAAATGCAGAGTGAAGCAGTGAGGAAAGCTCCTAATAAAATCATAAGATCTCGTGAGAACTTACTGTCATGAGAACAGCATGGAGGTAACCACCCCTATGATTCTATCACCTCCCACTGGGTCCCTCCCATGACACACGGGGATTATGTGAACTACAATTCAAGAAGAGATTTGGGTGGGGACACAAACCATATCATAGCGTCAGATATGAAAAAAGTTCCTTGAATCATATGAAAGATTACAAAAATCAGAAAGTAACTGTTAGGTATTGAACATAATCAACAAAGATTCAACATGTATACGTATATATGTGTCTACATTCATAATTGGAGACCCTGAAGAATATAAACAAAAAAAAAAATAACAGAATTAACACTTAACAAGATTAACAGTTCCCAAAAATTAAAGAAAAGATAAACCTATATATTGAAAAGGGCCTAAATTACTTCTGGGAAAATTGATTTAGATTGGTCAGCTCCAAAACATATTGTAGTAAAACTATTAAACGCTAAGGAAAAAATCCTCTAAGCTTCTGACAAAAAAGCAATTGTTTACAAAGGCAAGAAAGTCAGGTTTGCATCAGATATCTCAACAGCAAAGTACAAAACAAGAAAAAGTAGAGCAATATTTTCAGGAAATTCAAGGAAAGAAGATGGGAGCAAGGATTTTATATCTCATCAAACTGTTCTTCAGGTATTGAGATCATATGAAAATAGTTTTCATCATGTTAGAACTCAGAGGATCCTATAACCTTAAGCCCTTCCTGAGGAGTCAGTTGGGGAAACAGCTTCATCCAACCAAGAGATGATCAATGTAAGACAAAATCAGATGAAGAAACAAGGGTAGAGAGAGAGAGAGAAGGAGGAAGGGGGAGGAGAGAGAAGAGGGGGGAGAGACAGAGAGAGAGAGAGAGAGAGAGAGAGTGTGTGTGTTTATAAGTCTGGGTTCAATGAAAAGTGAAAAACAACACAGTAATCTGAAACCAGGAAGTTTAGTATAGGAATAATGAGGGATTGGCTAGGAAAAATGAATGAGAACTCTAAAGAATATAGGAACAGCAGACATAAAGAGAAGCCACTACGTTAGGACTCAGATAGATTGCCTTAGGAAGAACATCCTCTCCCCTATTATCAGAGCTGAGTCATAGACCTTGCTAGAAGGCCATGGCTCATTGGGTCACTGCGAAGTCACTGTAGTGCCATGTTGGTGAAACTCGCTAGAAATGTTTCCTCTGGTGCTGGTAAGAGCAATTCATTGAGAGGTGTTTTTCTGGAGGAACTCTACTACATAACTACCACAGGTGGGGGCAGGGGTGCTACTGCTGATGACCACTGATACTATTGACTGCCATGCACTGCAGGAACCTGTCCAGTAAACATACTGGAACAAGAAAGCAAACCCCTTTCTTCCTATGCTGTCTTTAGACGGGATCAATGGATATCACTTAAGCTAATACTAAATAGTAGAATTCTAAGTAAGGAAAGGGTAAGATAAGGACATTATAAAATACATTCGTATAAAGATAACCCCTAAAACAAAAATCCAAAATTTCCTAAATTCCATAAGTACAAAAAAAAATAAAGAAACATATCACGTAGAGATGAAGTAAATATGAAAACTCAGGAAATAAAATGTGACAGATTTGAGACCAAATGTGTAATTTATATTAATAAATGTAAATGGATTTAACCCACCTATTAAAAGAATAAAACATTTAGATTGTATTCAAAGTAAAACCCACTCTGTGCTATATACAGGATACATACATAAAAAAGTGAATCAGAAAGAAAGGTTGCAGTTCTGATACTGGACAAGGTAAAATTCAGGCTAAGATTCATTAAACAAGACAAAGAAGCCACCTGATGCTTAAAGATGACAATGCTTAAAATTCACGACGAAAATGTAATAGTTATAAATAGTATCAATTACAAAGTACCTGTCTTCATAAAATAGAATTATAGGAAATGCAAATAGATAGATACTAACACACTAATAGAAAGTTAACACACTTCTTTCACAGCAAGACACACCAAGAGGACAAAAAGTAAAAGTATAACCCTCAGCACTTTGGGAGGCCAACGCGGGGATATCTCCTGAGGCCAGGAGTTTGAGATCGAGAACATCCTGGCTAACATGGTGAAACCCAGACTCTACCAAAAATACAAAAAAATAAATAAATAAAAAATAAAAAAAAATTGACCAGGCGTGATGATGCTCAACTGTAATCCCAGCTACTTGAGAGGCTGAGGTAGGAGGATCACTTGAACCCAGGAAGCAGAGTTTGCAGTGAGCCAAGATTGCACCACTGCACTCCAGCCCAAGCAACAGAGCAAGGCTCTGTTTAAAAAAAAAAAAAAAAGTAAAATCTTAAAGGCTTTAATGGATAAGGTAGATCATATAAGGTAGATCAAATATATGTATGTTGTCTACATATGTGTTTGTGTGTATGCATATTAAATCTTATATCCTTGCAAATAATCTTCTACCTTGAAATTTAAAAACCTAAACAACTCTTATTTGAAAAAGGAAAACAAACTGAAATTGCACAATTCTAAAACATAGTGATAAAAACATCACGTATCGGAATTTGGACATACAATTAAAGTGCCTTCAGAAGATTATTTATAGCTTTAAATACTTGACATCAATAAAATGCAAGGAAGATCATTAAAATTTTAATTCCTAACTCAAGAAGTTACAAGAATAATTACAAAACAAATACCAAGAAAGAAGAAAAAAAGAAGTTAATGAAATAAAAGATAGCAAAGCAATAAATAAAGTACTGCTCTTTTGGGGAAAAAAATAAATGGAATAGATAAACCATTGTTTAGCATAATATAAAAGGAGTAATCACAGATATACAAAATAAGAAATGACAAAGGAGAAATAACTCTATGCAAATCCATTTGAAAGCTAAAATGGGGAAATACTTTTTGTCCAAATTGACTTCAGTGGCATTATAATGTTTAAACAGATGTGTAGAAAACAAAAATTTTCAAGAAATTACACCCACACCCAAGACCATGTGCGGGTTTGTTCATAGGGGAAGCTACCAAACTTTAAGGATCAGAGAGTTTCAATGCTAACTGACTTGTAGGTCAGTGATATCCAGAACTCTCTGTGGCAGTAGAAATATTTGACGTCTGTGATATTCAGTATGGTCGTCATCAGCCACACATGGCTATTGAATGAGCACTTGAAATGTGGCTACGATGACTAAGGAACTGAATTTTTAACTTATTTAATTGTAATTTTTAAAGTTATAAGATCTTACATGAGTGATGGTTATTGTACTGGGCAGTATAGTGCTAGCTCCTAAAAACATAGGAAAATATCTAAATTCTTTTTATGAACCATATAGAACTTTGAAGCCTAAACCAGATGTTTATTTAATTTCAACTATTATACTGGATAACGGGGGTACATGTGCAGGTTTGTTACATGGTTATATTGCATGATGCTGAGGTTTGGGATATGGCCCCCATAACTCAGATAGTGAGCAATGCCCGATAGGTAGTTTTTCTTTTCTTTAACTTTTATTTTAGATACAAGGGTACATGTGTAGGTTTGTTACAGAGGTAAACTGGTGTCACATAGGTTTGTTGTACAGATTATTTTGCCACCTAAGCACTAAGCCTACTACCCAATAGTTATTTTTCTGTTTGTCTCCCTCTGCCACCCTCCACCCTCAAGTAGACCCCAATGTCGATTCCCTTCTGTATCCATATGTTCTCATTGTTCAGCTCCCACTTATAAGTGAGAACAAGTGATGTTTGTCTGTTCCTGTGTTAGACTGCTAAAAATGAGGGCCTCCAGCTCCATCCATGTTCCTGCAAAGGACATGATCTTGTTCTTTTTATGGGTGTGTAGTATTCCATAGTGTATATGTACCACATTTTACATTTTATTTATCCAGTCTAGCATTGATGAACATTTAATTTGATTCCATGTCTTTGCTATTGTGAGTAGTGCTGCAAAGAACATTCACATGCATGTGCCTTTATAGTAAAATGATTTATATTCTTTTGGGTATATACCCAGTAATGGGATTGCTGGTTTGAATAATTCTGTTTTTAGCTCTTTGAGGAATCACCAAACTGCTTTTCATAGGGGTTGAACTAATTTACACTCCCACCAACAGTGTAGAAGTGTTCGTTTTTCTCCACAACCTTTCCAGCATCTGTTATTTTTTGACATTTTTAATAATAACTATTCTGACTGATGTAAGATGGTGTCTCATTGTGGTTTTGATTTGCATTACTCTAATGATCAGTGGTTTTGAGCTTTTTTTCACATAATTGGTGGCCACATTTATATCTTCTTTTGAAGAGTGTCTGTTCATGTCATTTGCCCACTTCTTAATGGGGTGTCTGAATTTTTCTTGTAAAATAGTTTAAGTTCGTTATAGATGCTGGACATTAGATCTCTGTGAGATGCATAGTTTGTAAATATATTCTTCCATTATGTAGGTTGTCTGTTGACTCCCTTAATCATTTCTTTCCCTGCGAAGAAATTTAATTACATCCCATTTGCCAATTTTTTGCTTTCGGTATGATTGCTTTTGGCATCTTCATCATAAAACTTTGCCAGTTCCAATACCATTATACATAATGGTATTGGCAAGGTTGTCTTCCAGGGTTTTTATACTTTTGAGTTTTAAGTTTTTAATCCATCTTGAGTTGATTTTTGTTTATGGTATAAGGAAGGGGTCCAGTTTCAGTTTTCTGCTTATGGCTAGCCAGTTATCGCAGCAACATTTATTGAATAGGGAGTCATTTCCCCATTGTGTGTTTTTGTCAGCTTTTGAAGATCAGATGATTGTAGGTTTGTGCCCTAATTTCAGGTTCTCTATGCTGTTCCTTTGGTCCATAAGTCTGTTTTTGTACTGGTACCATGCTATTTTGGTTACTGTAGTCCTGTAGTATAGTTTGAAGTCGGGTATCATGATGCCTCCAGCTTTATTCTTTTTGCTTAGGGTTGCCTTGGCTATTTGGGCTCTTTTTTTGGTTCCATATGAATTTTAAAATCGTTTTTTTCTAATTATGTGAAGAATATCATTGGTAGTTTGATAGAAATAGCACTGAGTCTCTAAATTGCTTTGTGAAGTATGGCCATTTTAATGATAATGATTCTTTCTATCCCTGAGCATGGAATGCTTTTGCATTTGTGTTGTCTCTGATTTTGAACAGTGTTTGGTAATTCTTGATGTAGAGATCTTTCACCTCTCTGATTAGCTGTATTCCTAGGTATTTTTTGTGTGGCTATTGTGAAACGGATTGTGTTCCTTGGCTGGTGTTAGTGTATAGGAATGCTAACGAGTTTTGTATGTTGATTTTGTATCCTGGAGCTTTGCTAAAATTGTTTATCAGCTCTAGGGCTGAGACTATGGAGTTTCCTACATGTAGAATCATGTCATCAGCAAACAGGGATAATTTGACTTCCTCTTTTCCTGTTTCAATTCCTTTTATTTCTTTCTCTTGCCTGATTTTTTTGGGCCAAGACTTCCAATACTGTGTTGAGTAGAAGTGGTGAGGAGGGCATCCTTGCCTTGTGCTTGTTTTCGAGGGGAATACTTTCAGCTTTTGCCAATTCAGTATGGTGTTGGCTGTGGGTTTGTCATAGATGGCTATTATTTTGAAGTGTATTTCTTCAGTGCCTAGTTTATTGAGAGTTTTAACATGAAGGAATATTGAATTCTATTGAAAGCCTTTCTGCATCTATTGAGATAATAAAAAAAAAAATGTGACTTTTATCTTTAGCTCTGTTTATGTGATGAGTCTTATTTATTGATTTGCAAGTTGAACTAACCTTGAATCCCAGGGATAAAGCCTACTTAATCATGGTAGATTAGCTTTCTGATGTGCTGCTGCATTCAGTTTGCATGGATTTTGTTGAGGATTTTTGCATCAATGTTCATCAAGGATATTGGCCTGAAGTTATCTTTTTTGTTATGCCTCTACCAGATTTTGGTATCAAGATGATGCTGACCTCACAGAATGAGTTAGAGAGGAATCCTTCCTCCTCAATTTTTTGATAGTTTCAGTAGAAATGCTACCAGTTCTTCTTTATCCATCTGGTAGAATGTGGTTGTGAATCCATCTGATTCTGGGTTTTTCTTGGTTGTCAGGTTATTTATTATTGATTCAATTTTGTAGTATTGGTCTGTTCAGGAAATCAGTTGTTCTGTTGATGCACATCTGTTCAGGGAATCAATTTCTTCTTAATTCAGTCTTGGGAGGGTGTGTGTGTCCCCTCTTATTCATCTCTTCTAGGTTTTATAGTTTGTGTGCCTAGAGGTGTTCATTAGTACTCTCTGATGGTTACTTGTATTCCTGTGGAGTCAGTATTTCTGTGCAACATTTCCTTTCTCATTTCTAACTGTGTTTATATGAATCTTGTCTCTTTTCTTCTTTATTATTCTAGCTATTGGCCTATGTAGATCATTATTTTTTTCAAAAAACAAACTCCTGGATTCATTGATCTTTTGAATGGTGTATATCTCGATCTTCAGTTTACCTCTGATTCTGTTTATTTCTTGTCTGCTAGTTTTGGGGTTGGTTTACTCTTACTTCTCTAGTTCTTTCAGTTGTGATGTTAAGTTGTTAATTTGGAATCTTTCTAACTTATTGATGTAGGCATTTAGTGCTATAAATTTCCCTTCTAACACAGCCTTAGCTGTGTCCAAGATACTCTGATATGTTGTATCTTTTTTCTCAATACTTTCAAAGAACTTCTTGATATCTGCCTTCACTTACCTAAAAGTCACTCTGGGAAATGGTTGTTTAATTTTCATGTAATTGAATGGTTTTGAGCAATTTTTTAAGTCTTGATTTTTATTTCTATTTTGCTGTGATCCAAGAGTGTGTTTGGTATCATTCTGGTTCTTATACATTTGCCGAGGGTTGTTATATGGTCAGTTGGGTAGTCAATTTTAAAGTATGTGCCATATAGTGATGAGAAGAATGTATATTCTGTTGTTTTGGGGTGGAGACTTCTGTAAATATCTGTCAGATCCATTTGGTCCAGTGTTGAGTTCAGGTCCTGAATATCTTTTTTAATTTTCTGCCTTGATGATTTAATACTGTCAGTGTAGTATTAAAGTCTCCACTATTATTGTATGGAAATTGAAGTCTCTTTGTAGGTCTCTAAGAACTTGCTTTATGAATCTGGGCACTCTTATTTTGGGTGCATAAATATTTAGGATATTACCTTGTTGAATTGAATTATTTACCATTATGTAATGCCCTTCTTGGTCTTTTTCGATCCAGATATGAAATTCTTGGTTAAAGATTATTTTTTTCTTTAAGAATGTGAATACAGGCTTCAATCTCTTCTGGCTTGTGTGGTTTCTGCTGAAAGGTTCACTGTTGGCCTGATGGAGCTCCCTTTGCAGGTGACCTGCCCTTTCTCCTTAGCTGCCTTTAACATTCTTTCATTTCAACCTTGGAAAATCTGATGATTATGTTTCTTGGAGATTGTCTTGTGTAGAATCTTCCAGGTGTTCTCAGTATTTCCTGCATTTGACTATTGGTCTTTCTAGCAAGGTTGGGGAGATTTTCATGGACAATACCCTGAAATATGTTTCCAAGTTGTTTGCTTTCTCCTCATCCCTTTTAGGGATGCCAGTGATTCCTAGCTTTGGCCTCTTGACATAATCCCACATTTATCAGAGGTTTTGTTCACTCTTTTTAATTCTTTGTTCTTTACTTTTGTCTGACTGTCTTATTTAAGTCTTCAGGTTCTGACGTCGTTTTCTCAGCTTGGTCTATTCTACTGTTAATACTTGCTGCTGCATTGTGAAATTCTTGTAGTTTCAGCTCTATCAGATCAGTTAGGTTCTTCTTTATACTAGCTATTTCACCTGTCAACTCCTGTATCGTTTTATTGTAATTCTTCGTTTCCTGGATTGGGTTTTCCCATTCTCCTGAATTGTGATGATCTTTGTTCTTGTTCACATTCTAAATTCTATTTCTGTGATTTCAGTCAACTCAACCTGGTTAACAACCCTTGTTGGAGAACTAGTTTGACTGGAGGATGTAAAACACCCTGACCCCTTAAGTTGCTGGAGTTCTTGCATTGGTTCTTTCTCATCTCTGTATGTGGTTGTTCCTTTAACTTCTAGGCTGCCTCTGATTGCAGTGGTCAGGTGGGCGCAGGGAGGTTGTGCTGAAGTCCCAGGTCAGGCAGTCCTGCTCAGTGAGAAGTGAGGATGGGGACCTGCGTCGAGAACAGTCTGACCACTTTTCCATTAGATGGGTGCTCTGTGCCAAGGGACCAGATCAGTCACTATTCCCGTGGATTCTCTAGAACGTGGAGACAGCAAGGGCTAGTGCTGTGAGACAGCAAAGATGGTAACCTGCCCCTCGCGCCAGGAGCTTTGTCCCAGCGAGTTACAAAGCTGCTACTGGCTCAATAGTTCCAGCAGGGGGTGGACCCAGTGAGGAGACACTGGATCAGGGGCCCACATAACCAATAGTCTGGCCATTTTTCCACAAGGCTGCTACAATATGTTTGGGGGTCTGCTCCGGTCTCTAATCATCTCCAATTTCCCATTACCTGAAGGTATTAACAGTGAAGGCTACAAAACAGTAAAGATGGTGGCCTGCCCCTCCCTCTGGCAGCTTCATCCTAGGGAGATATGGACCTGTTGCCAGCCCCAACACACTGGCAGGGGTGGCAGGGGACCTTGGTCAGGAGCTTCCACCCAGTGATGAGGAATAGGATTGGGGACCTGCATATAAAAGCAGTCTGGCCGCTTTTTCATAGAGCTGGGTTGGGGGTCCACTTCAGCCTCTTGTTGCCTTGCACTCTACAAAGCTCGAAGGCAACAATGGCTAAGACTGTGAAAGAACAAAGATGGCAGTCCTCCCCTCTCTCTGGAAGTTCTGTCTCAGGGAGCTTTGGAACAGTTGCTGGCTGGAAAACACTGGCAGGGGTGGTTATAGACCTCGATTAGGAGATTCTGCTCAGTGGTGGAAAAAGTCTGGTTGCTTCTTTGTAGAACTGCTGCAGTATTCCACGTGACAGCTCCAGTTCCTAGTCACCTTGGATTCCCCAGAGCCAGAAGGCTTCAACAGCTAAGTCTGCCAAACAGCAAAGATGGCAACCTACCCCTCCCTCTGGGAGCTCTGTCTCAGGGAGGTGTAACACTGCTACCTGTGGCAGGCTGGGGTTCCAAGCCAGTGGGTCTTATCCTGCAAGGTGCTGTGAAAGAGGGGCCTGCAGCCAATCATTGCTCAGCCCCCTGGACTCAGCTCCTTTCCTAGGGGTATGTACAAGGGTCTAATCTCCCACTTTGCTGGAGTTGCAGCCAGTTTTTCCAGGAAGCCTAGGTATCAAAAGCTCCTGGGGCTCCATGTGTACCCAAGTGGCTACTCTGCCGAGACTCCACATAGCTCTGCCTGTCAGAATGAAGGCCCTATTGGAGTGGGTTCACAAGGGAATCTCCTAACCTGAGGGTTGCAAAGATCCGTGAGAGAAGGCTGGGTCCCCAGGGTCATGCACTCACTCACTGCTTCCCTGAGAGTGGGAGGCTCCCCTGGCTCTGTGTCACTCGAGGGTGGGTAGTGAGTTAGTCATCCTGTCTTGATTTTCTCCATTCTCCATTGGTCGACTTGTTTTCTTGATGAATCCCAATGTGTGTACCTGAGTGTTTCAGTTATAGGTGCTGTGTTTATTTCCCCTTCCATTTCTCTCCATGTGTATGGGGCACACTAGCTGCTTCTAATTGGCTGTCTTGGCCAGCCCCTCCATAGGTAGTTTTTCAACCCACATCTTTCTCCACCCCTCTGGTAGTCTGCCGTGTCTATTCTTCCCATGTTTATGTTCATGTATGTTCAGTGCTTAGCTCCCACTTATAAGTGAGAATGTGCGTAAGTCTGATTTAAACACATACACACACATAACTCATGTATGAGTATTATTACAAAAATCCTAATAAAATACTGGGAATTAGAATTTAACATATTTAAAACAATTAATCAAGACAAAGTATGTTCTGTTTTTGTTTTCTGGAAATGAAAAGAGGATTTACCTTTAGAAAATCCATTAATGGAACTCAACATAATAAGATAGCTAAGGAATAAAATTACATAAACTGAAATAAAGCAACACACTACTGAACAAAAAAAAAAACTGGAAAGTGAGTAGCACATTCTTAGCTTGAAAAAAATATTTACACCTCAGTGCTAAACCAGTATTTTACTCACTTGTTTAAAATAATCCAACTGGCTATTTATACTTTCAATACAATGGGAAAGAAACGCGCATTTACAATAGCTAAAAGAGAGCAGGAGCTAACCAATATGCAAAACTTATATAAAGAAAAGTTTAAAACACCTGACCAAAAGCATGAACCATAAAATAATCACAGCATAGATTTTGTCAAAATTAAGGACTTCTGCTTTTTTAGAAGACACTAGTAAGAGAATGAAAATATATGCTACAGACTAAGAGAAAATATTTGCAGGTCACCTAGTGGACAGCAGTATTCCCGCCTAAGTGATTATAGATTCAATGGAATCTCTATCAAAATCACAGCTGGTGGCCAGGCGCAGTGGCTCATGCCTGTAATCCCAGAACTTTGGGAAGCTGAAGTAGGTGGGTCACCTGAGGTCAGGAGTTCAAGACCAGCCTGGCCAACATGGTGAAGCCCTGTCTCTACTAAAAATGAAAAAAAAAAAAAAAAAAAAAAAAAAAAAAACAAAAAAAAAAACATAGCTGGGTGTGGTGGCAGGCACCTAGAATCCCAGCTACGCAGGAGGCTGAGGCAGGAGAATGGCTTGAACCCAAGGGGCAGAAATTGCAGTGAGCCAAGACTGCACCACTGCACTCCAGGCTGAGGAACAAGAGCAAATGTCCGTCTCAAAAAAAAAAAAAAAAAAAAAAAAAAAAATCAAGCTGCCTTTTTTTTGTATAAATTGACAAGTTGATCCTTAAATTTATATAGAAATACAAAAGAATAAGAATAGCCAAAGCAATCTTGGAAAGAGAGAACAAAAGTAAAGAACTCACATTTTCTGATTTTAAAACTTACTACAAAGCTACAATACTAAAGACATTGTGGTTTTGGCATAGGAGTAGACATATAGAATGGTGGGTTAGAATTGAGAGTTCAGAAATGAACCCATAAATTTATGGATAATTGATTGTAGACAAGGGTGCCAAGACAAGTCAATGGCATTTTCAACAACTTGTACAGGAACAACTGGATATCCACATGGAAAAGAATAAAGTTGCAGCCCACCTCCACACCATGTACAAAATTAGCTATAAGTGGATTATAACCTAAATGTGAGAACTAAAAGTATAAAACTCTTAGAGAAAAACAGGAGTAAATCTTCATCACCTTGAATTAGATAACGGTTTCATAGATACAGCACCTAAAGCACAAACAACTAAAGAAAAAAAATAGATAAATTGAATTTCATCAAAATTAAAAGCATTGTGTTTCCAAGAACACAATCATGAAAATGCAAAGACAACCCATACAGAGGGAGAAAATAGGCAAATGCATGGAGGCAAGAAATTAGGTTAGTAGAGGGCGGAGCAAGATGGCCGAATAGGAACAGCTCCAGTCCTCCAACTCCCAGCCGCCGAGCGACACAGAAGACCGGTGATTTCCTCGCTGCTTTTCAACTGAGGTATTGGGCGTCATCTCACTGGGGAGTGCCGACAATCGGTGCTGGTCAGCTTGCTGCAGCCCGACCAGACCAGAGCCTGAACAGGGCGAGGCCTTGCTCACACTGGGAAGTGCAAGGGGAAGAAATCCCTGTTTTCTAGCAAGAGGGAAAACTGAGACACACAACACCTGAAGATCGGGTAATGTCCCACCACGAATACTGCACTTTAGCAAACGGGCACACAGGCAGATTATACCACCACCTGGCTGGGAGGGGTCCACGGCCACGGGAGGCTCTCCTCATTGCTAGCACAGCAGTCTGCCATCTAACCAAAACGTAGCAGCGAGGCGGAGGGTGCGCCGCCATTGCTGAGGCTTAAGTAGGTGAACAAAGCCGCTGGGAAGCCTCCGAACTGGGTGGAGCATTCACAGCAGCTCAAGGAAACCTGCCTGTCTCTGTAGACGCCAGCCTCTGGGACAGGGCACAGCCAAACAGCACTATGGGGAAGCAGCAGAGGCTGTGCAGACGCGAACGATCTGTTCATGACAGCTTTGAAGAGAGCAGTGGATCTCCCCAAACATGGAGGTTGAGATCCTGAATGGAAAGACTGCCTGGCTCAAGTGGGTCACTGACCACTGAGTGATGCTAGTAGCCAACGGGAGACCATCCCCACTAGGGCAGTCTGGACAACCCCACACGTTCACAGGGTGGAGGACATCCTGAGAGGCAAGCTTCCAAAGTAAGGAACAGACACGGTAACTACTGTTCAGGGCGTTGATTCTATCTTCTGCAACCCTGTGCTGGATAACCGCAGCGCAAACAGGGTCTCGGAAAGTGGACCGCAAGCAAGCCCACACAGACCTACAGCTGAGGGTCCTGACTATTAGAAGGCTATCAAACGAGCGAAGCAACACATATACCAGAAACCCCATCAGTACGGTCACCATCATGCAAGACCAGAGGCAGATAAAACCACAAAAGATCGGGAAGAAGCAGGGCAGAAAAGCTGGAAATTCAAAATAAGGAGCGCAGTCTCCCCTGCAAAGGTAGCCGCAGTTCTCATCGCCAGGCAAGTGGATTCAAAGCTGGTCAGAGAAGACTTTGACGAGGATGAGAGAAGAAGGCTTCAGTCCATCAACTCTCATGAGCTAAAGGAGGGATTACGTACCTCCAGCGCAAAAGAAACCTAAAATCTTGAAAAAAAGAGTGGAACAATTGACAGCTACGAATAGATTAATGCAGAGAAGCTGTAACTAACGAAATACAGGACATGAAACCATGACACGCAGAAAGTACGTGGACAAATCCCACAAACCTCAAGTAACCGACTCGATCAAACTGAGAAGAAAGAGTATCAGCGATTGAGGATCAAAGAATGAATGAAGAGAAGAGAAACCAAAAGAAAAAAGAAGAAAAAGAAATGAACGAAAGCCTGCAAGAACGTGATGGGATTCTGTAAAAAGACCAAATCCTTACTTTGGCATGTTGGAGTGCCTGAAAGTTGAGGGGGAAAATGGAACCAAGTTGGAAAACACTCTTCAGGAATATCATCCAGGAGAACTTCCAACTAGGTAGGCAGGCCAACATTCAAAATTCAGGAAAATACAGAGAACCCTAAAGATACTCCTCCAGAGGAGCAATCCAAGACACATAATTGCCAGATTCCACCAAACGTTGACATGAAGCACTTGGAACCAAGCCAAATGTCCATCAATGACAGACCTGGATTAAGAAATGTGGCACATATACACCATGGAATACTATGCACGCCATAAAAAAGGATGCGTTTGCGTCCTGTTGTAGGGACATGGGAGCAGCTGGAACCATCATTCTCCAGCAAACTATCACAAGAACAGAAAACCAAACCACTGCATGTTCTCACTCATAGGTGGGAACTAGAACAATGAGCATCACTTGGGACGCGGGAAGGGGAACATCAACACACTGGGGCCTATTATCCGGGAGGGGGGATGGGGGGAGGATTGCATTGGGTTATACCTAGATATAAATGATGAATTGATGGGTGCTGACCGAGTTGATGGGTGCAGCACACCAACATGGCCACAAGTATACACTATGCAACAAACCTGCACGTATGCACATGTACCCTAGACTTAAAGTATAATAATAAAAAAAAAAAAACTTAGGTTAGTAGTTTCCAGAACTGAGCTTAAAGAGGGAATGGGAATTGGCCTGTTAATAGGTTATGATGTTTCTTTTTGGAGCAATTAAAGCCACTACGAGTGATGTTTACACAACTCTCGCATATACTAAAACAGCTAAACTTGTATACTTAAAGGAGTCAAGTTTTATGGTATATGACGTTATATCTCAATAAAAGCTTTTAAGATGTCTTAAATTAAAATGTCTGGATAGATGCTCATGTATGACGATGGAAAAAACACCTAACGATATATCAGATATAAGTGGTCGACAAACTATAATTTGTCTCTTTTTTTTCTTTTTTCTTTTTTTTTTTTTTTGAGATGGATCTCACTATGTCGGCCCCAGGGCTGGAGTGCAGTGGCGTATCTCGGCTCACTGCAAGCTCAACCTCCCAGGTTACACGCCATTCTCACTGCTTCAGCCTCCGAGCCAGCTGGGATACAAGGCACCCGACATGACGGTCCAGCTAGTTTTTTGTATTTTTTAGTAGAGACAGGGTTTCCCCCATGAGCCAGGTTGGTCTCGATCTCCTGACCTAGTGATTCCCCCGCCTCAGCCTCCCACAGTGCTGGGATTACAGGCGTGAGCCACCACGCCCGGCCTATAATTTCATTTCTGTAAGAAAACTGTTTTTATAGTTAAACATATTTGAATACATAGACAAAGACCAATAAACTTATAACATTCGTTTCATTTAGAGAAGAGACTGGAATTTAAGAATCAGGTAAAACTAACTTTACTTTTTAAATCTGTTTACTTCTATAATTTAAAACCTTTTAAAATGACAATATTTTATGTAATTTGCTTATGTAAAATACATAAATATCCTCAAAGTGAGTAAATAAAGGCACCAACCACAAAGCCTGACATGTAATAGGCACCCACAATAAAAAGTCCCTTTGCCTTAATGTAATGTGAAGTCCAAATACAACACTAGGTGGGGGATGTTTCATGGTTTTATTCACATTATGCAGACAGCATGCAGAGCCAACTTCTAAAGACAGGTGTCAATAAGAAACTTTTTAGGGAGTTATCTACAATCAAGCAGCTTCGTACAATTTACCATAGTCTGTTTTCACATTGATAATGTATTTCTTTATAATTTATCCAGTCTCAGGTAATAACAAACTACCTGAGACTGGATAATTTGTAAAGAAAATGTTTTATTTGGCTCATGTGTCATTATAGAGCTTGCATTCTAGGGAGGTATACAGAAATAAAACAAAATATATAATATGAATGACAGTGGGTGTTAAGCAGAAAATAAGCAAAAGAGTAGTGTTAAAAGCTAACTTCTTTTTGAATGATGGGAAATAACCTGGAAGTGGTAAAGGAAAATGATAGTAATAAAGAAGACTAGAAGAATAGTTTAATGACAGGAATTTGAATACCGATTTTTAGAGAGGAAGCATGAAGAATGACTGAGACAGGCAATTAGGTACAAGAAGGATTTCTACTCCACCTCAAGTAAAGTTGATATGAGGTTGTGGAAGAGAAAAGAGCCTCCACTGTAGGCGGCTGCAAGAGAAGCAGTGTCACTGGGGGGATATGGGGCAGTGCCAGGTTTGGGCGAAATTATGGAGGGAAATGGGTGATCCACAGAAAAATCTAAGGAGGATATTAAGTGGATTTTCTGATGTTTTATGTGAGTTCCCAAGGGACATAGTGAAAGAGTCTGGGTGGGAGATGTTAGAAATAACAGTGTCCAGAGACATTGGGGTTTAGAGTGCCAAGGGAGAGGAATGACCTGGGATTGACATTATGGGATGAAGAGGAATAGAGATGGGGAAGAGGAACCATTCTTTCCTGGATCACACAGTATAGCGGGACTTCTGCTTTTGGAGCCCGAGTTTGGTTGAAGGGCATTCTGACTTCTGGCAGATGAGACCATACATGAGGGAAGTAACTCTAACACTAAGCACAGGGTTGGTGTCTTGATCCCTGCTTGCTGCCCAGTTTTTATACTATGTTATGCTATCTCTTTCCAGCCTCTAAGTCGCAGCTACGATATTATGTGTGTGTTTAAGGGAGGGGAGGGTGTAGAAAGAAGGGTGCCATTTAGTAATTTGAATGTTTATGTATTAGGTTTTATTTATTTTGCTATTTGAAAGCCTAAATCGTTAAGTTTTATTCAGAGTATCCACATAATTGTTGTCATAATTCCCCAAATGAACTGAAACATCAGTTTCTTTTTTCACAGAACTTTGAAAAGAGTGCTGAAAGCTCAAACAGGAAACAGATGTTTATGTCTCAGAACTATTGAACGACAATCTCAAACACTCTCCCTGACAAAATGTAAACAAAACTAACTCAATTATTTCTAATATCTAGGTGGTGCTTTTCAATAGTTCATTCCTGAAACACGTATCACACGAATTAAAACTTCTTATTGACCTCTAATGATTGATTTTTTTATTGCTAAAACTCAACATTTTGGATTTGCAGGTATGAATATAAGCAAGAGTGAGATAACAAAAGAAACTTCATTAAAACCGTCTCGGAGATCCCTGCCTTGCCTCGCCCAGAGTTATGCTTACTCAAAGAGCTTGAGCCAGTCTACCTCCCTCTTCCAGTCAACGGAGAGTGAATCTCAGGCTCCCACATCTATAACCTTAATCTCCACTGACAAAGCAGAGCAAGGTGAGCAACAATTCCTATTTTCTTGTTCAATTTATAAAATCTACGTTTTCCAAATACTCCTTTCCTTCCTTTTTCCATTGGACCAGTTTTATAGAGCTCTTCAGGAAGGAGGCTGGCATAGAAAGGAGACCAATACACCATGCCATTTGTTGGCCAGATGTATTTTCTCTCTTCCTTGCCTTGAAGGTGGCCAATCCCATGGAGTCTGAACCTAATATTTGTTCGCAGTGGAAGTCCCAGCTACATGAATCACTGGTGCATTTGGCCACTATTTGCATCCCTCTTGTTGATGAGTAACATTCCTGGCGAGAACTTATAACCAGTATTCAAACAGAGAATGTCAGCAATAGTAAACTCGGTTTTCTAAAAATAAAGGCTGAAGATTTTACAACTGACAATAAAGCAGTGAAGATTTGGTTGCATAAAGACTTTGGCAATCCAAGGCTGGTGTGCAAGGGCTGAATTTGAGAGACATACCAGCTAGGTGCCATACAAAGAAACGGTGTGGCAACCCTTAGGCACTCTCCTACACACATTTGCCCACTAAGACACACACTATCTCTTTAGACAACTCCTTTTTATAAGAGTTAAGAATTTGAATACAACCATGCTCCCTGTTGTGCAGTGGTTAGGGTGTGTTTTTCTTTTTCTTTTTTTTGAGATGGAGTCATGCTTTCTCACCCAGACTGGAGTGCAGTGGTGCAATATCGGCTCACTGCAACATCTGTTTCCCATGTTCAAGTGATTCTCCTGCCTCGGCCTCCTGAGTACTGGGATTACAGGCACACGCCACCATGCCTGGCTAATTTTTGTATTTTTTAGTAGAGACTGGGTTTCATCATGTTTGTCAGGCTGGTCTCGAACTCCTGACCTTGTGATCTACCCACCTTGGCCTCCCAAAGTCCTGGAATTATAGGCATAAGTCACTGCACCTAGCTGTGTTTTTATTTTTCAATTCTTTTGTTGTTTTTTCTTATAAGAATGCATTCCCTTATGACTCCATATGGTTGCTTCTTTTTCTGGATAACTAAAAAATATCAAAAGTACTGTTTCAATACTGTTGTGAAATCACTACATATTGTAGTTAGCTTACAAATATGTCCAGCATGTAAAGTGGCAAATTGTTCAAGAAGATGAGGGTATTAAAACATAATATAGATGTTTCTTTCCCTTATCGAAAGTGAAATTTTATACCAGGCATGATGGCTCACGACTGTAATCCCAGCACTTTGGGAGGCCAAAGTGGGCAGATCACTTGAGGCCAGGAGTTCGAGACCAGCCTGGCCAAGAAGGTGAAACCCTGTCTCTATTAAAAATACAAAAGTTAGCCAGGCATGATGATGCATGCCTATAGTCACAGCTCCTCAGGAGACTGAGGCACGAGAATCACTTGAACTCGGGAGGTGAAGGTTGCAGTGAGCCGAGATGGTGCCATTGCATTCTAGCCTGAGTGACAGAGCGAGACTCCATCTCTAAAAAAAAAAAAAAGAAAGAAAAAAAAGAGAAATTTTAAATAACTAATTTTAACTCATTAAGTTAAAAAAATTCACGTTTGGCCATCATTTGTCCATCTATCACCATGGTTATTTTCTG
>NW_016827519.1:1142498-1197494 GCF_001698545.2 Rhinopithecus bieti
AAAAAAAAAAAAAAGAAAGAAAAAAAAGAGAAATTTTAAATAACTAATTTTAACTCATTAAGTTAAAAAAATTCACGTTTGGCCATCATTTGTCCATCTATCACCATGGTTATTTTTCTGTTATGCTTTTATTTCCCAAAACTACAAAGTGTCTTATTTTATTTCAGTTAACACTGAGGAGAATAAAAATGACTCTGTGCTGAGATGTTCTTTTGCTGACCTCAGCGATTTTTGTTTGGGTAAGTTGATATTCAGTATTTACTACTCCTATCCCTCTCTCCAAAGGTAAACTGTGTTCTAAAAAAAACTAACATTTTTTTTTTTTTAAGAAAAAAGTTCACGTTTGCTTTTTAACGTAATGGTTGGGTTTAATATTCTGAGGTTAAGAAATTAAGAAATGTATAGTTTGGAATTCAACTATATAGGAGGATTTATGATGAGCAACAATCTCATAGTAAAAAATAATTTTTGCCATTATTCTGTAAATTTCAATTTTTTATGAGTAAAAACATATAGAATACGATTTCAAGATCTATAAAATTTTGACACTCAGAATTTAGAATGTTAGTAACACTCAGAGATTCTATCTCGACCCATCATTAGAGGATACTATAAATTTTATTTATTTTACCTATAACAGTGACAAGTTTACTCAATCTCCTTTTTTGCCTTTTGATGTTACATAAGATTTGCTTCAGTTGAGCAAGCTTTACATTCAAATCTGTAGCTTGCCTATATACAATTCTTTTGAATCGGGTTTTCATTTTCATGAATTAAATAGAAATAAAATAAAGCCGGAATTAATTAAAAAAAAAAAAAGTGATACTAATGTGCCAGCACTTATTTTGCAACCTCAGTGCCTTGATACATAACCTGAAGAAACGAAGTCCTGAGTTTTCAGTAGCGGATACATCGGTGGCCAGGCCTCAGTGCCTACATAAGGAGTTCTCAACTCTCGTTACACATTCAAATCACCAGAGGGCTTTTTAATACTTCCTGGATCACAGTTCCAGAAAATCAGTTTTAATTAGTCTGGGGAGTGAAATTAGTATACATACTTTTAACAGCCTGCCCGGTAAATATTTAGTGTGACCAGGATAAAGAATTTCTGGCCTAAAAACTGTAACTTGGCTTTTCTCTACAGGCATTGTTAAGTCACTCTTCATAACTTTTGAAACTATGAATTTTGCTATTTATAATTGCATTCTGAATGATTGCAAATTAGTTACGTTTCTTATAATAATTTTTGTTTTACGTGTGGCACAGAAACAGTGCTGGCTTATTAAGTTTTTTAATTAAAGAAAGCCAGTGACCAGCAGGTTCATTTCATATACAGAATCAATTAACTCAGAATACAAAGGCCTTTCCTGTAGTAATTAATTCTGAAGATTACTACAAGTTGAGTATTTTTGTCCAAAATCTTGAGACCAGAAGTATTTCAGATTTCAATTTTTTTTTGATTTTAGAATATTTGTATTATATACTTACTCACTGAGCATCCCAAAATCTGAAAATCTGAAATCTGAAGTGCTCCAGTGAGCATTTCCATTGAGTGTCATTTCAACATTCAAAAAGTTTCAGATTTTGGAACACTTTGGATTTGGGATGCTCAATCTATATTATCTGTTATTTTCTAATTAAAAAAAAATATGAACAAAAAACGAACCTGAAGTTTTTCTTGTCCAAAATATCCATACAGGTGGGAAAGTTTGCAAAACACCCTTCACTAACCTGTCCTCCAAATTAGAACCAATGTAGAGTTTAACTATCACTGTATTGAAAAACCTTCCATGTAATTCCTTGCATTTTATTTTGACAGCTTGCCATTCCAAATATTAAAAGAACTTTCTCTGAATGCTTAACATAATTGGATGCTCTTAACTTTATGATTCTTTTCACATCACTTTTGTGTGTCTCAGTTATTTGTTCCAGCTGACCTGTATTCATCTCTCTCCAGGCATTGTATCTCATATTCACTATTTTAGCATCCCCCAGCATCAGTCTGTCATTTATTCAAGTTAGAAAGACATCACAGCTTCTGCAGTTAAAATACATACAAACGATGAGGTGTTTGCCTTTATAATGAAAGTGAGGTACAGTCTCCAGCTAACTGTGTAGTATCACTAATCATTTCAGGAATCCATCTGGATGTAACACCTGGCTGGGAAATACTCTTTTAGAGTTAGGTGCATATCTTATTATTTTATTATTTTATTATTATTTTTTGAGATAGAGTTTTGCTCTGTCTCCCACTGCAGGCTGGACTGCAGTGGCGTGATCTCAGCTCACTGCAACCTCTGCCTGCCAGGCTCAAGTGATTCTCCTGCCTCAGCCTCCTGAGTAGCTGGGACTACAGGCACGCACCACCACACCCAGCTTTTTGTATTTTTAGTAGAGATGGGGTTTCACCATGTTGGCCAGGCTGGTCTCAAAGTCCCAACCTCAGGCAATCCACCCACCTTGGCCTCCCAAAGTGCTGGGATTACAGGCGTGAGCTACCACGGCCGGCCTAATGTGAGTGTTTTAATCATCTTTGAAAAGAAATCAAGTAAAATAACGTCAAATATACCAACAGTACAGTTAAATAAAGCATGAGTAAGCATTTGGGTAATACATGTTCCCTTTTAAATGCAAAGCAGTTACATTCACTAAGTTTACCGTTAGCATGCAGAGTACCAGGTTCCTGTATTGGGCTGATTATTGCATGGGAATTTCCTGACTAATGCATCTTATTAATGGCTTTTTACAGTTAACCACTTTGAGCGGCCCCATGAGAATATTAATGCTGAGGCAGACTTAACTGCATGTGGTCAGTGTTTTACTGAGGATTGATATTTCTCATTATTCCAAATGAGAACCATGAAGAAAAAATATTAATGCCTCTGTTGATTCAGAGAAGGACATTTCTACTAAGGCTCCCTAACAGGATGGGTATACATCATGAAAGAAATGTTATTTTTCCAGCCAGCCATTGGTCAAATCTTTATTCTTATATCCACCAGCTATGTAACTGTAGTGTATTACTTAACCTCTCTGACCTTTAGTGATTTCACTAGTAAATTGGGATCAATGATCCATTCTTAGTAGGATTTGAAGTAAATAAAAAGGCATAACTTCATCATAGCTCCTAACACATCATGGGGGTTCAGCAAGTATTTTTCATTGCTTTATTCAGTCACTCACTAAGCTTATCTCTCACACCAAATTCTGCTGGGCCCAGAGAGATTTACACTAAACAGCTATTTCTATGATCACCAAAAGTGATTTTAGGCTGGGTGTGGTGACTCCCGCCTTTGATACCAGCGCCTTGGGAGGCTGAGGTAGGAGGATTGCTTAAGCCCAGGAGTTTAAGACCAGCATCAGCAAAGTGGTGAGACCCTGTTTCTACAAAAAGAAAATAATTAGCCAAGCATAGTGGTACACGACTGTAGTCCCACCTACTCAGGAGGCTGAGATGGGAGTATCACTTGAGCCCAGGAGTTAGAGTCTACAGTGAGCTATGATCACACCCCTGCACTCCAGCCTGGGCAACAGAGCAGGATTCTGCCTCAAAAAAAAAAAAAAAAAAAATTCGGGGGACTTTTATGGCATAATGATGGCATAATGGATAAACAATAATTTACTGAACTCTATTATTATACACTTTACCTGCCTTATCTCACTCACTTAATTCTCACAACAACCCTTTGAGTTAGGTACTATTAACAGCCCGTTTTTACAGATGAGGAAACTTATTCACCAAGAGAGAAAATAATTTGCCAAATGTCACCTAGCTAGTCAATGGAGAACTGAGATTTCAACCCGGGAAACCTTGATCCCTAGCCTTCTCTTTTAACCACCACAGTAGGCACAAAGGCCTTAAGGTAAAAAGTGGTTAGTGATTTCCAAAGACACTAGTTCTGTCAGATGTTAATAAGTTTCAGGCAGAAAGTACAAGGTGAAGATAAAGCTGCATGTTAACATATATTTGGGTAATGATTAGTTAAAAAACTAATTGAATCAGAAAGTTTTGATTCTTTTTGTTTTCTTCTTCATTTTTTATTGACATCTCATAGCCTTTAATTCTACTTTTCATAAAGCAGCTCACAAAGCCAGAGCAGCATTCCATACACCCCCACACACTCACAAAATTATTCTAGAAAGTGCTGAACCTTGTAGCAGTGAATTTGAAATCCCAATGTGGCAATAATTTTATTTATTAATCTTGGAAGCCCCACTACCATTGCCTACTTTTTTCTTCTCAGTATGCTGGAAAATGACAAGGGCACAGTAATCCACGTTAACAAGTGCCTGATGCTTCATTCTTCCCATGCCTATATGGCTATAAACTCAGGTAACTTAGAAATGAAATATTTAGGGCTCATTAAGACCAGCATCATTTGAGTCCAACCAGCCCAAACACATATCTGTCTAATCTTGTTATGAAATCAACATTTTGCTAATGTTATAAAATGACTTCCTCAGGAATGGGTTCATATTAGAGTTTTGAAACATTTATTTGCTTTCTACAAACATAATAGTTTAGCTCAGTGGAATACTCATTGGTTTATTTCTTTGAATAGTTGTGATCAAACAGTACATGGTGATTTTGCTTTCATTCTGTAACAATAGATAATATCCACTAATTCCCATTATTTTTTCTTAGTAGCATTTTATATGAAGATGGTGAAAGAAATAACTTTCTTCTAATATTCCTAACCTACTTAAGATTACAGAAATGAAGGAATTACACTGAAGGAACATATTTTTCGGTTATGACAGTCTCACAGTCACTATAAATCTTGTCAATTGTTTATCAAACACGTAAAGTCCTCTTGCCTCAATTTTCAAAATATATTCAGAATCTGAGTACTGCTCACCACATTCACTGCTGCACCTGGGTCCATCTGCTACCTTCTCTTGGTACACTGGTACGATAGCTTCCTAACAGATCTCCCTGCTCAAAATCTTGATTGATGATTTTCCAAGCAGTAGTCACAGAAAGCTTTAATAAAAGGAAGATTAAATCCCATCATTTCTGTGCTCCTGTCTCTCCAGGGTTTCCTATTACATTTAAAATATAAACTCACTCTGGTATTCAGAGACCTTGCAGAACCCGGGTCTGGTCTCTCTAGGCCATTTCCTAATGCTTTCTTTTTCTCACGAGCTGCAGACAGCTCAACCATCTTATGTTCCTTGTTCACAATAAATATGTGCTTATCCTAAGGCTCTACACCGAAATAAGCCAGGTTCACATCAGACTTACTTTCTGTCTTCTAATCTTGGATTTTTCTTCATAATACCTATTACCTAAAGTTATTTATTTAGTTTATTCACCCCAATTTTGTGTTTCCAGAACACAGAAACTATCAATCGTGCTGCCACCTTTAGCACCAGAATCAAGAATAGTACCTGACCCATAGTAGGTGCTTAAAGAATACTTTTAGGATTAGGACAGACAAATGGATGAAAGAGCATTCTCTCTCTCTCTCTCTCTCTCTCTCTCTCTCACACACACACACACACACACACACACACACACACACCCCTCTTTGGAGAGTCTGCTGTAGAATCCACCCATTTTTTTGCTCTCTGGGATGTCATTTATCACTGTGAGTTTTCTCATTTGTTATGAGTTAGTGCTTTGTTAATTTTCTCACTGAGGACCTGATCTAAATATTATTCTCTTTTGTATTTAAATTGTGATGATGGACCTTTATGTAGAGTACTTAAAGGCTTAAAACAAAACTCTTGTTAAATAGTAGAATTACCTTCTTCTTTTTTTTTTTTTTCTTTGAGATGGTATTTTGCTCTTGTCGCCCAGGCTGCAGTAGTACAGTGGCATGATCTCGGCTCACTGCAACCTCTGCCTCAGGTTCAAGTGATTCTCCTGCCTCAGCCTCCCAAGTAGCTGGGATTACAGGTGCCCACCACCACATCCGGCTAATTCTTTGTATTTTTAGTAGAGACAGGGTTTTACCTTGTTGGGCAGGCTGGTCTCGAACTCCTGACCTCAGGCAATCCGCCCAGCTCAGCCTCCCGAAGTGCTGGGATAATGGTTAAATCATTAGTTAAATGATTAGTAAAATCATTATTTAACAGGAGTGAGCCACTGCACCCAGCCGTAGAATTACCTTTCTAACATCAGTCTTACTGAAGTCTTCCCTAATGCATAGTCATTTAGATGCTACTTCCTTTCTTTTATAGCACTTTGGATGACTGTTCACTAAATAATAACTGTGATTTATGTCTGTCTTGCTCATATTGCTTGGTATAAGCTATCCACTCAATGACATGGGTGGATGGGTGAGGATTGGAAGAGTACAGGGAAAGATGGTGAGTAGAAAACACTGGCACACTGATACAATGGAGAGCAGTTTATCTGCAGGATTTGCTTCTCCATGTTGTTCATTGAGCACAGCTCTGCCAGCACCCTCATTGCTACTGGCTAGTGGTAGTACTTTAGAACAATAGGGCTAGGGAGAAGTAGGCAACAATGGAACCCCAAATAATTAATAAGTCTGGGTTCTTGTTCTTATTGTGTCCTAACCACAGAGCAAGCCATGCATGGACCATTCATGAATTTATTCTTCACAGAAAGCTTCTGTAGGATAATTTTTTAAATCACGAAATTTGTTGGTGGTCAAAAGCTCCAGTTTCAGGTACCAACACTGTCACTTACTACTTGAGTACACACCATCTTTGCCTGAGTTTTCTGATTTGAGAAATGGAGATATCAATATTAATTTCTTCTTATAAACAGAGATTGAGCATAATTGTAGTGACAGCTGTTGTGAGACTCAAATTAGACAATATTTATCAGAGATGACATATAAAACATAAATTATGAAAATAACCTTAGGTCATTATTATCATGTGCTCCCATATTATCACCTATTCTGATAATCCTGGAGCAAGTCATTATTTGCAAGGTACGGAAAGTTTGTACAGTTGCAAGTAAGTGAAGGCCAACTAATAATCTACTCACACACTGAAAATTCTCCAGGAAGGATAGCATCTATTTTCAGATGCTGAAACAATACAATGTAAGAGAGTAACAAAATAAAATGACATTATAGTAAAGAAGAATGACTGAGCTGGAATAATTTAGCTATTAAACTTTTACTCCCAGAGATAGCTGTAAGGTTTATGTTGTGATCATAATAGTCTGCTATGTTATCTTGGTCAGTTCCTTTAAGTTTTGAACTGATGCTGATATGCAAACAAAATTTAAAAGACAATGCATTCCCACTTGAGTCAGCATAAGTTTTCAACATAAAGTATACAATTGATGATTAGAAAACAGATTTAGAGATTAAATTTTAAATTTTCTACTGGCGTACTTGAGGTAATTATGTTGTTTCTTATCTACTTAGGGTTTAAAATGAAAGATATGACTTTTTTGGTAGCCCTAAATTACTTATTTTTTAAATAGTTGTCTCAATACTAAAATTGTGTATTGAAAGCAAACAAAAGGATGAAAAAATACATTTATGTGTTTGAGTAACTGTGCATAGATTCTTGCATTTAATCCTTGGAACTATTTTATGGGAATATTTTATTATCCTAAAGTCTACGGTTAAAAAACTAACGGACCCACTGCCACCCAGCTAACAAATGATAAAACCAAGATTTTAACTTCGATTTGTTGAAACCAATATTGATTCCCTTGCCACTGAATCAGCCTTTGTTTTTCAACATATGAAGCAATTTTATTGAGCTTTGAGACTACAGTTTTTATGCATGTATGCCTTCCTATTATTCTGCTACTAGAGAACAGCAAGAGTTCTATTTGTCATAATCAGACTTACTGTAACTGCTACCACCTGTTCCAGAAAGCTGTTATCTTTGTTTTTTAGTGTGTGTGAAAATCTGTTTTACTTAGTCTTTGATCTTTTTAGATTTTAAGACACTATCAATTATAGGAGGCATCAACAAATTAATAAGAGCTTTTAGGAAAAATAGGTTACTGCCATGGTTTCAGAAATGTTACAATGTGGGAGAAAGTCATCTTAAAAAGAGGAAATATGATATAATATTTGGTATTGTAATTTAGTGCTATTGCTTAAACATTTTTTTAATTTGAAATTTAATTCATGTTCTGGGCATATGCGCAATAAATGTCTCATCACCACATGGGGAGGATTTCATAAACATAAGGATCTATGCCCTTGAGAAAAACCAAAACACATTAATAGGTTTCATTTGTGTTTCAGAAGATCTCACTGATGGAAGAATAATTAGCTTCATTAACCAAAATGCAATATGGCTCTCTCCATTGTTGCTCTCAGATGTTGATTGACACAAATACTAACTCTAAAAAGCTTTTTAAATTCTGCCATTATGATACAAATAACTCCTAGCAAGAAAAAAAAAAATCTATGAGGGAGAGAGGATTACCACTATCTAGTTAAAATAGATAGCACATTTTACATTTCCTTCGCACTATAGTTTTTCACTGTCCTTACATTTATATTGTTTTACAAAGTTACATTCAGAAGGAAAATTATATTTCAAGTGAAATGTGTGAGAATAGCCTAAAACAGCTTTTTAACTTAAGATTATAGTTTAAGCATTTCTGTACATTGTCAGTCTGCAAAGCAATTTAATGGATGCAAAATATTCCCACATACAAGTATACCATTCATTTATTAGTTAACAATTGCTACAAGATTACAATGCAATTAACAATGAACTAAATATCAGGATATAGTGATGAACAAAACAGTCACTGCACTAATAGCACTTATAGCTAGGAGGAGATAGATATAACATTTATATGTATAAATGTATACATTCAATGCCAGATGCTGATGTATATGTACATATATAGCATATATATTTTATATGGGTGTTTTATCATTTGATTTCAGGTGCTGATAAAAATAATAAAAAAAATAAAGCATTGTGCGCAGAGAGACAACAATGGAGACTGTATTTTAGAAATAATGATCAAACTGTGATTCTCTGATGGGTGACTAGTCAGCAGAACCGTGGCTAAAACAGAGATTGAGCATTATCTGCAGAGAGACAAGCAAGTGCAAAAACCCTTCAGTGAGAACATATTTTACATCAAATAACCTGGTGCAGCTGGATCAGAGGGCATGAGGGTAGAGCTGTATGAGCTGGATACAGAATGATAGTGAGGGGTGAAACTGGCTGGGCTTCTGGGTCCGGTGGAGACTTGGAGAACTTTTCTGTCTAGCTAAAGGATTGTAAACACACCAGTCAGCCCTCTGTGTCTAGCTAAAGGTTTGTAAACACACCAATTAGCACTCTGTAAAAATGGACCAATCAGCACTCTGTAAAATGGACCAATCAGCAGGATATGGGCAGGGCCGAATAAGGTAATAAAAGCTGGCCACCTGAGCCAGCACTGGTAACACACTGAGGGCCCCTTCCACACTGTGAGAGCTTTGTTCTTTGGCTCTTCACAATAAATTCTGCTGCTGCTCCTTGCTCTTTGGGTCCGCACTACCTTTATGAGCTGTAACACTCAGTGGGAAGGTCTGTGGCTTCGCTCCCGAAGTCAGCGAGAACACGAACCCACCAGGAGGAACAAACAACTGCAGCCGCGCCTCCTTTAAGAGACCTAACGCTCATTGAGAAGGTCTGCGGCTTCACTCCTGAAGTCAAGCGAGACCACAAACCCACTGGAAGGAAGAAACTCTGGACACATATGAACACCTGGAGGAACAAACTCTGGACACACCATCTTTAAGAACTGTAACGTTCACCGCGAGTGTCCGTGGCTTCATTCTTGAAGTGAGCGAGACCAAGAACTCACCAGAAGGAACCAATTCCGGACACAATAGTAAGGAGCTAGATGACGCTTATGCCCAGTGGGCTATTGTATGGACTGTGGTTTTACCTGGAGCTGCAGAATTATTAGAAGGTTTGAACAGAGATTTAATGTGAAATATCTTGGGTTTTTAAAAGGGTCACCCTGGCTACTATGTGGTAGGAGCAAAAGAGGAAACAGGGAGATTGTTTTGGAGAATCAAATGAGCTTCTGTTTGAGAGATGTGATGGCTTTAATTAACTATAATCAGGTGTTGATAAATGATCAGCTTTGAGCTGTAATTTAAAGACAGTTTAGACAGGATTTGGGCATTTAAATCCAGTTAGTCATTCAGTAAACATTTATTGAATGGAAGCTATGTGCCAGACCCTGTTCTAGGTGTTAAGGTGAAAGCAGTCAATAAACAAGACAACAAAAGTGGGAAAAATGTACACACACACATGTATATATGTAAAGGCCAGGCTCATAAAAAATACCTTAGTGAGGGGAACAAATAATGAACAAAGACAAATAAGTGAAAACACATTGCATGTTAGTGGTATGTGCTAAAGAGTGATATGTGTTAAAGAGGTAATGCTTCATGCTAAGTCACCAGAATTTGGTGAAAGATCTGATGTAGGGTACAAGAGAAAATGAGGAGTCAAGATTACTCCTAGGGTTTTAGCCTGTGTAACTAGAATTAAACTTGTTTCTTAAGATGGCAATAGTTTCTACGTTTTATTATTCATAGGCTTAGAGGAACATTCCTGCTAACACAGATTTCTTTTAGATTATAATTTTAGAATGCATTTCCAGTTGTGCTCTGTTTTGCTCTTAAAACATATTGATGGATGCGCCTCCATAACCCAGACCCTTCCCACCAGTCTTCACTTTCAACATAGAGATCAAATTTCAACATGAGACCTGGACCAAACAAACCATATCCAAGCCATAGCAATATGTTTGTATATCATTCATCGGGACAATGATTTAAAATTATCTGTGTACTCTAATATCATTTTTCTTAGTTCATTTACTTGAATTTTTGTGCTTCAGTTATATATTTCTTTTTTAATTTTATTTTGTTAATATGCATTTATTGAAAATTTTATTTCTTTCCAGCTTTTAGGTTTAAGAGTTATATGTGCAGGTTTGTTACATGGGTAAATTGCATGTCATGGAGGTTTGGTGTACAGATAGTTTTGTCACCCAGATATTATGCTGACTTCGCTAATATACCAAGAAAGAAAGAGAGAAAGAGAGAGAAGGGGAAGGAGGGCAGGCAGAAAAAAAGAAAAGAAAACACAAATGTGAAGGAATTTAGAAGAGAAAATGATTAGCTCCAGTCAGCGCAGTAAGGCAGGGGGAAAAAAATCTGAAAAAAACTTAATGAATAAGGTGGTATTTGGCAAATGTTCAAAATTGAGTTAGCTTTCCTCCAGCGAGATGATGCTATGTATTTATTTTCCAGAAATAGATGAGTTATAGGAATTAAAGAAAAAAAGTGGCTGGGCACAGTGGATCACACCTGTAATCCCAGCACTTTGGGAGGACGAGGCAGGTGGATCATGAGGTCAGGAGATCGAGCCCATCCTGGCTAACACAGTGAAACCCCATCTCTACTAAAAATACAAAAAATTAGCTGGGCGTGGTGGCAGGGGCCCGTAGTCCCAGCTACTTGGGAGGCTGAGGCAGGAGAATGGCATGAACCCGGGAGGCAGAGCTTGCAGTGAGCCGAGATCGCGCCACTGCACTCCAGCCTGGGAGACAGAGTGAGACTGCATCCCAAAATAAATAAATAAATAAATAAACAATAAATAAATAAATAAAATTCTCTGCCTAGAAAACGAAATTGTGAGTGGAATAGGAGCAGGAAATGAGTAATGAACTTCTAGAGGTTTAATTTCTTGTGTTCCATGGAAAATAAAATAATGTAAATTGTGATTTTATCTTTTATAAGCATTAAATTCATAATTCAATAATTTTAGAGTTTAGAGGAACCTTAGATACAGGAAAAGGAAATTGCATGCTGAGGAAGTGGCAGATTTAGAATGAGAAATGACATCTTGTGATCCACAAGCCAGTGCCTGCCCCCCAGCAGCACATGCCATTTGCGGATTGCTGTTTGACCAAACCAGGATTTCTTCCTTCTCTAATAACCAATGGGGAAAAAGATGGAGAGACAGAGAGAGAGACAGGGACAAAGATAGAGCGAGAGAGCAACAGAGCCAGCGAGCGAGAGCGCGCGCAGGGAAAAGGAAGGAAAGGGAAGAGAAAGAATTGGAAAGGAAATAAAAACACTAAACACTCTATGACTTGCAAACTGGCAGTCAGTGGTAGGGTTTTGGTAGCTGCTCCAATAATATAATTCCAAAATTTCAGTTTCTTTCTGGCTTATGTAACAGTTCAATGCGAATCCAGATTTTGCATTTTAAAATTTTCTGTGTTGATCATTCTTCCTCCAGTTTACCTGTGTGTCTAACTGCCTCACTCTTTGTATCTTTGCTCAAATATTACTGTTTTATTTAGTAAAATGACACCCCCCGACTCCTTTCACACCTTCATCCTTCCTGTCTACAGTATTTTTCTCAAATGCACTGACCCACAAGACCTACTTAATATTTTACTTATTTTAAAATTTCTTCTCTTACTTGAATGTTCTATGAAGGCAGAATTGTGTTTGCTACTCTAATGTCAACTTGTAAAAGAGTATCTTGCATATCAAGAGTTGTTTAATAAACAAAAGTTGAATGAATAAAATGTAACTTACCTAAATCTGGGGGAATACTGTGTTTACAAGCATCGGCTTTGGAGTCAGATCAGAATTTGTTTCAGTTTTAGATGTGCCTCTTACTAGTTTAGTGACTTTGGCATGTTCCATTTCTGCTTATTATTAGATGTAGGAAGAAATTATACCCACTTTTAAAGTCATCAGAACGAAAGGAAATAATACAGGTAAAGTTTCTGGCTTATCGCATGCACGTAGCAAATGTTAACCATCAATGAGTGTCAGGTATGGTTAACAGGTCTAAGTGTAACCACTAAAAGCTTAGAGCTTCTTAATGTATCTGGCTATTAACTGCATCCTAAGACATAATATGACCTATACAATTTTAGTTTATACCACTATGAACCTGATACTATTAGCTGCCCACGATGTAACATATTGTGTTTTAATAGCTTTTAACTATTATTTATAAAGGAATGGATATACTATAAACAAAATTGTTTTTCTTCTGTACAGTAAATTGACTGAAATCTTGAAAGCACTTGAGTTTTCCATGTCAAAATTCATGTTTAATAGATATCAACTGATCTAAAATAACTCTAAGATGTTTTGATATCTTTGAAAAGGCTAAATGTATAGCAATCTGTTTTTGAGTTTGAAGATATATTTATATCATATGGAACATGAATTTGGTGAAGTGTGTCAAGACTTCTTGGTCATGCAGCCACCATAGAGATTTCCTATTTTATACTATTTTACATTGATTACAGCTTATTCATTGTTCATATACATCCTTATATGTAACTGATATTATAGTTTTTGTTTGTTTGTTTTTGCTATTCCACTAGTAACCATTTTTCAGTGTTCTTTGTTCTTTCCTGGTAGTTGTTTCAATCCCCTGAATTATATTTCTTGTAATGTTTATTAACATATTTTCTTGTAAATACAACACATTTACAAGAAAAAACAACCCCATCAAAAGTGGGCAAAGAGTGGGCAAGATGATGAACAGAGCCAGTTTTTTTTTTTTTTTTTCACAAAAGAAGAGATTTATACAGCCCAACAGACAGCATGAAAAAAATGCTCATCATCACCGCCATCAGAGAAATGCAAATCAAAACCACCAGTGAGATACCATCTCAGCACCAGTTAGAATGGCCTATTCATTAAAAAGTCAGGAAACAACAGGTGTTGGAGAGGATGTGGAGAAAATAGGAACAGTTTACAGCTGTCGGTGGACTGTAAACTAGTCAACCCAGCTGTGAAGATGGTGTGGCGATTCCTCAAGGATCTAGAACTAGAAATACCATTGACGCCAGCCATCTACTTACTGGAGTATATACGCCAAAGGATTATAGAGTCATGCTGCCTAAAGACACATGCAAATGTATGTTTACCTTGTGTTGGGGCACCATTCAGCAATAGGGCAAAGACTTGGAACCAGTCAAATGTCCCATCAATGACAGACTGGATTAAGAAAATGTGGCACATATAGCATCATGGAATACTACGCAGCCATAAAAAAGGATGAGTTGCATGTCCTTTGTAGGGAGCATGGAATGCAGCTGGAAACCTCATTGCTCTAGCAACTATTGCAAGGACAGAAAACGCAGACAGCTGGCACCTGTTCTCCACTCATAGGTGGGAACTGAACATCAGACTTGGTCACAGGAAGGGAACATCACACACCATGGCCTATTGAGCGGTCGGTGGAGGGGGCAGGGATAGCATTAGAAGATATATCTAATGTAAATGACGAGTTAATGGGTGCAGCACACCAACATGGCACATGTTTACATATGTAACAAACCTGCACGTTGTGCACATGTACCCTAGAATATAAAGTATAATAAAAAGAAAAGTGAAAAGATATATATAGTCTGCTCTCATAATCAAATAAAAAAATATTTTCTGTAGTTTCTCAGACTTTTTACACTCTTCAAATGTTTCCAGCTTTTAAGAAAACAAACTCTCAAAATCAATGCAGTTTTTAATTAAGCAAATAATGCTTATACAGTTCTTACAAATGTCACTATCTTCAAGTTCAAAACAAATATGATTTTTTTCGTGGTTCTAATTTAAAAAAATTTGAAGTACATTCAATAGCACAGATGCGTTTAATTCTTCTGAAAGTCACTGTCAGTGTCAGCATTAGTAAATAACAGGAAAGCTTTCATGTGACTACTTTTATGTGCTTATTTATTGAATGTATGGATTATTTGAAAAGTATGCCACACAAATTTTATATATTTTCTAGTGTGTGTGTATGTGTAGGTATGTATGTATATTTGTGTGTGTATATATATATGTGTGTGTATATATATATTTAGCCTACATATATATATCTAGGCTAAACCTTGGGAAACATGAAAGAGGAGAGATTAGTACATTTAATGAAAAAAGAGGAAAGAAAAATGATATAAATAGATATAACTTTCTCTTTCTCTTTTGTAGCCCTAGGAAAAGATAAGGATTACACAGATGAAGCAGAACATGCTACTTACGACCGATCTCGTCTCATTAATGACTTTGTTATCAAAGATAAATCTGAATTCAAGACAAAATTATCTAAGGTAATGAGAACTAAACTTTATCAATAAGTCATTTTTAGAGCATAATTTTTAAAACCTTTCAATATGCGTCTACATGTTTGGTTTTTGCTGGAGACTATACAAGAATATACATGTTAATATGCACCATTAAGAACTCAGAAGTTATATAGAGATTAATTCATATTTATCATTGATTCATATTTCTCAAATAATGTTTAAAACACTTAATCTGAAATGTAAAATTATTCATTAATAGTCTCTTTAGGGCTTTATTTCTTCGTCTTTCTTAGCATGAGTTAGTGAGAAAATGGATTTTAGTATCACATCAACCAAGATTTAAGTTCCATTTCCACTACCCAGATGTAATAACTTGATAAGACTAATTAAACTCACTGAGAATTGTTTTTTCATCTTGGAATATGCTCCTGGTTGTCTGCTTGACAAGATTATTTGAAGACAAAGTGAGATAACCATGTGTCTGGCACATAGCAAAAGATTGAGAATATCATATTGAAATTATAGTTCACCAATACAAAAATGAGGTAGAGTTCAATTTTAAAAGGTCTTGGTTCCAACAATCCTGCCATTCCTCAAACAAAATGCTTTCATGGACTCTTCAAAACATGGGAGTGTTCCCGTCAGATACCAAAGACAAAATGGAATGCTGCTGCTTTTCATCATTGCAAATGGAACTGATCCATATTTCCCTTTTGATGATTTTCACAACAAATCCTGGCTCAGGATAAGCTCATTTATTTATTTATTTTTTCATTTTTTGTATTGATGAAAAAGGAAATGCCTTTGTAAAAAAGATAGTTGGACATTAAGTGCAGTTTAACACAAGGAATGACTTAGGTTTCAATTTTCACTGCATGGCTAATAATCACAAGAAATACAATTTTCTCTGTGATATTTGATTCTGTATTTCTTGGATTACTTTTGCAAATATCTTTATTAGTCACCCACCAATGTGTTAGTAAATAAATATGGCAGAGACTAAATATTACTATCATAAGTGAGACCAAACTAATACATAGATGCAGGGATAATTGTGCCAAATTTCTTTATTCTTGTTTATGTGGTTGAATTAAATTGGGTCACTATTATGGGCCAATAATTAAGTTATCTTTGCACATAAGGTGTTTATCTTTCCATGGTTACTAAATCTGCCTCCCTGTGTCTGTCTTATCAATACAATGTATGTTTAGAGTCTCTACTATCTGTGAAGCACTGTTCCAAATGAACTGAGAGGAGGAGTTATAAGATAAATTAAGATGTTGTTTCTTAATATGCTTATAGCACTGACTGGAAGACAAACACAATATGCTCAAATAATTAGAAAATGAACTAAGATTAAATAAAGTTTTTATTATCTGCTTTTCTAGAATTACCACATGCCATCAATGATATCCACCATTTTATATCTTCTCAACAGTAGCAATTTCCCAAGTTCCACTTTGACTAGACTTGAACTTTAGAATATCAAAGTTTTAAAAAAGTTGGACCTCCATGCATATTACGATTGTAACATTAACGATAAGAGAAAGGTGTGTGATGATGGTAACAGACCACAATACGTCAATCCAAGATATCCTATTCTAATGCCCTACTGAATCTACCTGATTACATATCCTTCTCCTATTATACTTCCACTCGAACTGTAGAAGAACATCACGAGACCCCGGACTGACTTGTTCTTCTAGCTTCTATTAAAACGTGTCCACTTTTATCAATGTTATAGTTTCGAGTGCAGCACAACTTCCATTTGAGCAATAACCAAAAGTTTTAAATGCCATTTAGGTAGTCTACTTGCAAAGTTTATCTACAAAGTGAAGAGCAAAATTACCTACTTAGACAATTTTCTTTGTGTACATTTGACACAGGAAACTTCAAAAAAGCAATAACCTAATTTTTACTCTTTGGGTGTCTGTATGCCCTGTGTGCTTTATAAATTTGTTGGTCTTTCTCTTATACCCCACCATTAAATTGTGTGTGTGTGTGTGTGTGTGTGTGTGTATGAATGAAAGCATATACATTTTAAGTTAGATCTTATGACACTGAATCTTTATTCACTTGTATCCTACAAAATGGAAACTTCCTGTGGTTCAAATGAACCTATTTAGATAGAATATAGATATATAGATAGATATTTATATGGCTGAAGATGTGTGCCTTATAGCATCATTCATATGTGAAAATTGTAGTTGTGATAATCTGCACTGTGCATACTATGCAATGTAGCTAATATTTATTTCTACAGAAAAGTTACTCATTTGCAAAGGTATCATTTTAGAGATGACAAAGCGAATTTATGAAGAGTCAACAGAAAGGGGGCACAAACTTGAAGGGGAAAAGTAACTCCTAATGCAAACTGCATAGTGAGTAATGACAAGTATTAAATTACAGAAAACAAAGCTTTCTAACAAGTTTGCCAATAGCTATACACTAAAATAGGAAATAACCCCAAGTCCTGCAAGGTGATGTCTTATATTGAATTTATGAGGAAGCACTGTTGAGTTGTGAAATGTAAAACAAAGAAATACAGAAAACATCTGTCTAATTTACTAGGAGTTGTGTAAATAGACTCTATATGTGTTTAAACATTTGGTTTATCAATCATTGTGCAAGTATTTTCTTTTTTTCTTTTTTTTTTTTTTGAGACGGAGTCTCCCTCTGTCGCTTAGGCTGGAGTGCAGTGTCGCCTAGGCTGGAGTGCAGTGGCACAATCCCGGCTCACTGTAAGCTCTGCATCCTGGGTTCACGCCATTCTCCTGCCTCAGCCTCCCGAGTAGCTGGGACTACAGGTGCCTACCACCACGCCCGGCTACTTTTTTGTATTTTTTTTTTTTTTTTTTTGGTAGAGACGGGGTTTCACCGTGTTAGCCAGGATGGTCTCAATCTCCTGACCTCATGATACACCTGCCTCGGCCTCCCAAAGTGCCGGGATTACAGGGGTGAGCCACCGCACCTGGCCTGTGCAAACATTTTCTGAGTTGAGTTGGGGTAGTGAATTTTAATTTTTGTCAGGTACATATATGTACTGCTTGTAATAATTTTATATGCTAATATATTTATGAGTAACTACAGTTTGCTTCAGAATTAATCTTCAGAACAATGCATTGTATCTTTAGAATATCTTGCTTCAAATCATAAGCTTTTAGCATGTTATTTATAATTTTGATATCTACTATGATGAAGGGACATTGATAAATTAATAAGATATTTTAGTTATTGTGAAATTCCAATGCACAAAGCTTGGTATGGTACTTTAGGACCAATATCGCAAACAGTAAATAGCTTTTGCTATCAGAGTACTGACTGGGATGCAGTTTAGGAATTCCCACATGCATATCAATTGGGAAACCCATGAGATTCTAGAAATTAGAGACAGCACTAAACATGGTTTAAATCTGTATTCAGCTAGCCTCAAGCTTTACAATAGAAGTCATATTTAAATATTTCAGAGGCATTGTGGTAGATATAAAATTGGTCATAATCTTTTCTTTCCTATATCCATTCTGTTTTCAATGAGATTTTGCAGCTCTTCCCATCAAGAGACAGAGTCTATTGAACAGGTCTTGGTCCTCCTGTTTGTCAGTAGACTGTTGCAGGAGTGACATTATGCCAGCACAGAGCCTTGAACTCAAAAGATCTTCAACTCCCATTCTTTCTTTTAGGATTCTCCCTTTACCATGTGAGTAAATCAGAGCTAGTCTTGAGGAGGATAAGAGACCACAGGGACCAGAGGCTAATAAGCACAATTGCCCCAAATGAGGCAAATAGAGATAGGAGAGAATCCAGCAGCAAAGGCCAGGAAAATCAGACCTATGAAAAATCTCAACTGAGACCAGAAGAGCTACCCCGCAGAGCCCAGCCTGTGCACAGAATCATGAGCCAAAGGGTTGTTTGTGGATGGTTTGTTTCTCTGCAAGAGATAATGGAAACAACCATAAATGTTAAAGGATAACACATTGGCTAATACCAGTGATTGTGAATATGAAGTTAATTCTTCTTCAATGTCTAGGAAGATTTGCAAAATTGTCCCAGAGTTTGACACAGCATATTCATAGCATGCATTTAATTCTGTGGAGCCCAAGTGCATTTTTATTTTTTATTATACTTTATGTTCTAGGGTACATGTGCACAACGTGCAGGTTTGTTACATACGTATACATGTGCCATGTTGGTGTGCTGCACCCATTAACTCATCATTTTAAATAGCATAACTGAAATCACATGGTATTTAAGCAACCTATCTACAACTTTCTAAAATTGTTTTTTTAAAAAACTGTTTACAAAAGTGCCTTCCTTGTGAAAATATTAAATCAGGGTAAAATTCCAAGATTATTATTAATCAAAATGTGTTTATAGTTAACAGTCACAAACATACAATGTTTTAAACATGTTTAATTTTTCTGAGTACAGAGTAAGTGTATATATTCATGAGGTATATGGGATATATTGATACAAGCATACAAAATGTAATGATTACACTGGGTTAAATGAGGTATCCATCACCTCAAGCATTTATCCTTTATGTTACAAGCAATCCAATTATACTCTTTAAAATGTACAAGTAAGTCAGTATTGACTATAGTCACCCTATTGTGCTATCAGATACTAGATCTTATTTCTTCTTTCGAAATATTTTTTTGTGCCAATTAATCATCCCCTCTCCCCTTGCCCTACATTTCCCAGCCCCTGGTAATCATCATTCTACTCTCTATCTCTATGTGTTCAACTGTTTTAATTTTCAGCTCTCACAAATAAGTGAGAATATGAAAAGTTTGTCTTTCTGTGCCTGACTGATTTCCCTTAGCATAATGACCTCCAGTTCCATCCACAGTGTTGCAAATGACAGAGTCTCATTCTTTTATGGCTGAATAGTACTCCATTGTGTATATGTTCCATTTTTTAAAAATCCATTCGTTTGTTGATGGACACTTGGGTTGCTTCCAAGTCTTGGCTGTTGTGAATACTGTTGCAATAAATATGGGAGTGCAGATATTTCTTTTATAAAACTTTTCTTTAAGACCAGGTTACTTTCTGTCTTACCTCTTGACAAAAGGCTTTTTCATCCATGTGTAGCTAAGCAATTTAAGGAAGCATTTTGTAATGAAAGGAAAGGAACATTCCCAAAAATCCATAGACGGAAGGACCCGGCCTGACTGCAAGCAAAGTTCTAGAGCAAATGAGGGGGATTGTTTTTAAGATGGTTTGGGTAAATATCACCTTTTCTTGTTTCATGAATATGGAGAACACTGGGAATAACCTATGAAGATAATGAGGTCCTACTGCCAAACTGTATGATCCTCAAAACTAGACTCCCTCTCTCCACCAAGGAGCCACATCCTACATACCAGCTGAGGCCTCTAGATGTGGTCGATTTACAGGGATTATCTATGGTTAATCTAGGTTAGCAGGAATAAGCCTATGGTAAAGAATCCATGGTGTCTGTAGTGGGTATTAGTGAAGCTCAGCTACATGGCTCTTTTGGTCTCAGCTGGGATATTTCATGGGTCCACCACTGTCACAACGCCCCAATTAACTACAGATATTGCCATTAATGAGTCTGGGAATATTAATCTATTTTTCAGTTACAGTAACTTCACCTTTGAAAGGATATTGGGTGTCAAATCAAACAGGAAGAAGGTTATGGACAAGGAAAATCTGGACATGAATATTTTAACAGTTCATTAAAGTTAGATCACAAGGCCATTCACTTTGATTGTGTCAACTGGCATTGGCAGATGGTGCTCATCTTTATCTCAATGGGTATCAGAAATAATTTTCTCTAGGGCTGGAGACACTGGTCATATGTTGGAGAAGGTGAGAAGGAGATGGCTTTTGTAGTCTTCTACAGCATACCTTTTATGTGGATGTCAGGAACTATTTCATTTGCCTAAATGGCTCTTTGCTTCCAAATTGTGTATAGGACTTAGTATTCTGAACGTGCTATTGTGAGATGGTGATGACAAACTACAAGATGAATGACTAACTTGGCTCTATATGGCTGCTTTAATGGACAAGATTATACATGAAATACTAAGAGAATAAATTTTACTTCTTTTTGGGATATTCAGTTTCTAAAGAAAATATTAATATTTATTTAACTTTAGTACCTGAAGTAACCTTTTATTTATATTATTAAGTGGTATCCTAAATATTTAATTTTCATGTAAAACATGGGTCACACAGAAAATCACCTTGGCTTATTAATCTTTTTGTCCATGTTTTAAATGTATCTTCTTACCTAACATTAAGAAGTCTCTTTTCGATCAGCCCAGAGGAAGCTGGTCCTGTTTTCAGAGTCTTTGTATTCTCTGAAATACTGAAAAGGCATTATCCTCCCTGCAACTCTAAAAGGAATCTCCCTTCCTTGTGCCATTTAAGTACTTAGTTTGACCCTAGAAACCTTTCTTAGTAAATGGTGAAGACTTGTTCTACATTAGCTGATTGCTAGTGTAAATTTTCCAAAAGATTTAGTGCAAGAGTTTTCAGAGTTGCTTCAGATTTTCTGTAGATTACTTAAACCCGTGTGTGTGCGTGTGTGTGTGTGTGTGCACACGCATGTGAGGGAGTGGTGTATATGTTATGATAAAGGTAGCATTTCACATCAGGAAATAAATGTTAATCATTCAAAAACATGCAAATGTTCTCACAACAACTAGTCAATTATTTGGAAAGAGTTAAAATATTCTTAGATGACATCTCACATCTTATAACAAATGAATTACTGAAGAGCTGAAGAAGTATACTCAAACTGAATATATTGAAAACAAAGCAAAACAAAAATAAACATTTTTTCTAATGACAGAATGGGAAAATTGCTTCTTTAAATGGCCTTTTAAAATCAATGATAAAATTAAGCATGGATAGACTTACTATTTAGATACTAAATATATCAGTGTCAAAATTCTGATAACATTAAGAAGAGACAAGCTTAAGATATGGTGATCAGCTCACATGCTGGAAAATATATACATGCCAGAAGAATGGCTAATATTCTTAATTCACACAGATATCATAATGTAATTTATAAATATAAAAATGAAATAAATCGAAAAGCAATTTAATTTTAACATATATAACAATCAGCTGTACTATTAATTACAGAAATACAAATGTAAGCAATGTTTTTTGAACCAAATTAGAAAATGTTTATATCAGTTTTAGATTTTGTTGTACTTTTAAACTATATGCTATCATTTTTATTCCTTGCTGGTCAGTATGTCTGTTGAGCCAAATTTTCTGGAAAACAATTTCACAAGGAAGGTTCAGTACCTACAAGTAATTTTGCCTGTTGACCAGTTCTAGGAATTTATGCAGAGAATGCAATTAGAAGTTAGCCAAATTTCTGGGTGTAGCAGCTCATGCCTATAATCCCAGTACTTTGAGAGGCTGAGGAGGGCAGATAAGTAATCTGGAGTGTGAGCCCAGGAGTTTGAGAACAGGCTGAGATACACAGTGAAACCCTGTTTCTACAGAAAAAAATACAGAAATGAGCCAGGTATGGTGGCACGTACCTGTAGTCCCAACTACTCGGGAGGCTGAGGCAGGAGGATCACTTGAGCCTGAGAGGTAGAGGCTACAGTAAGCCATGGTCACACGACTACACTCCAACCTGAGAGAGAGAGAGGGAGACCCTCTCAAAAAAAAAAAAAAAAAAAAAAAAAAAAAAAAAAAAAAAAAAAAAAAAAAAACCAGAAAAAAAAAGGCAAGAAGTTCGCCCAAATAATTCTGTTTAAGAATGTTTCTCACATTGTAATTTGTGGTGGGGGAGGAACACTTCCAGAGTCAAATGTAAATGATAACATTTAAAAGAGTAATTCATAATGCCCTCAAACAAGGCAGTACTATGTTGAAAATCTCAAAACTATTTAAGGATAATAGGACATGATCACAGTGTATTATTGTATAATAAAGTGGTTTTAAAAATCAATTTGTGCAGTATAATGCCAATTCTATAAAAATATCTAGCTGGTTTTCATGGGGAAAATACTTAGAATGATATACAAGAGATGTTTATAGTTTTATCACTGGGTCGTAAAATTCAAAGGACGTAATACTTAAGTATTCATAGATTTAAGCCATAATTATAATATCATTACCTTTTTACAATCTCATACAGCTGGTAAATGACTGAGCCAGGATTTAAAATAAGATAGTCTTTTTTTCCAAACAGTTTTTCCATTTTGTTACACTGGCATGACCATAGCAATTCAGGACTTCACCTTTTTTAGCCCAATAACCATAGTAAGTAGCATTTCAGTTTCTTTGCCCTAATATGCACTGATCACTTATGCACCAGAAACTGTGGTAAGCACTTTATATACATTATCTAATTTAAATCTCACAATAATTCAATGACAGTAGGTAGTAATACTCTCATTTTTACCAACAAGAAAATAGGAATTAACAGAAACGTGTCTTGCCCAAGTCTCTACGCCAGGCAGAACCAGAGCCGCATTGTGGCATGTCTCTTTAGCTCTAGACTCGGCGTTTCTGTCTCCAGTTCAATCTCTGAGATATACCCTCAGAGATATTTTCTCTTTCCAAAACCCTGAAACATTACTCTGAAGTAAGGCAGCTCTAAATTGTAATAATTGTGTGGCTAACTCACAACCTCCTGTAACTAGATTGACCTGTTTGCAATTTATTCTTGTATCAACAAACTCCTAAGTAAAAATAGTAATGTGTTACAAATATAATATCACTAAACCTCAGCAAGAGTAGTCAAATAATAGAAAGTTTCTATTCCTTGGGATCAAATAATAAGTAGATAAATATTTCCAACTGAATCTATTACAGTATGGGAACTCCCCTTACCAATCAAAATACAAAATAAGCACCACCACCACCACTAAACACAAAATAAAACTCACCACAAAAGCTCCTATAGCTGCCAACAGTTCTGTGCAGCACTGAAGTATGTCTACAGCAGAGGACTACGAAATCATGACATGAAATGATTTACCTGAGAGAATGCAATTAGGTGAGAGATGGATTTGTTGGGGTAGAGGCCTTTAGTTCCCTGAAAGACTATAAGGGGAAAAAATGTGCCTGTTTAGGAAGTCGTATTTCATATGCAATACAAAGAAACAAAAAAGATGTCAAACATGTTTTCTCTTCCCTGACACTAATGTCTCAGTAATGAAACACATAGAGGTTTCTCAAATCACCAATGTATTTGTTTTTCCCATGAGTACTTAAGAATTCATTTTGGGAGATACATCTCCTGAATCTCCCTGGAAGATGTTAGCTCTAAAACGAGAGTTGCAATAACTTCTCTGCAAGAAAGTATACATAGTTTGATGGGATGTAAAAGTAAATTCAATAAATTAATGTATGGGCATACCAGTTAAATGGTGCAGATAATGGTTCTACTTGACTTTTGAACATTCAATCAATGACGGGCTCAAATCAAACAGTTCTCTAGTTGTTCAGACATGAAAGCAGCCAGGGAAGACAGATCAGAAACCATGTTATTTGAGCATACCGAGAAAATCAAATCTACCTCCTTAATCTGTCACCTCCAAGCCCTCCAGGCTGTGAACACTGAATTGGAAGTTTTAATATTAATAATAATAATGTTAAATGATCATAACAGCTAACATTTATTAGGGATCTTAACAGGATTTTAATAACTTCTACTTTTCTATCATCACAACAACTCTAAAAGGTAAGGTCTATTTTTACCCCCATTTCATAGGTGAAGAAGTGAAGGCTTAGATGGCTATGTAACTTTTCTGTTATCACACAGCTGGTAAGGAGGAGGCAGGAAATATACACAGGGTACCACACTGTCAAGCACTGTGCTACACTGCACATAATGGAGGTGCATGCAACGGACTATAGAAGCCACGAGAAAAGTGAATTGGGTAGTTAGCGATCATGTTCACATTACTGGAAAATTATGTTTATTAGAGATCATGAATATTGTGCTTTTTTTCAATGTTTTATACTTAAGATAATATAATAAAATTGAGGCTCCTGTGCTTAGTTATATCCTGATAAATTTTAAAACACTTGTCTCTAGCTTGCAGCTTATAGCCCTTCATCTCCCTCTGTCATCTTTCTCCATATATTTTGGCACATAGCCTTCTTAACCTCACCAAAGAGTCAATTGAAATATGAATATTTTGAGGAATTATCACTGTAGAGAAGAAAATACCTACAGAATAAAGCACTGTTATGTTTACTGAATAATTTCTGACACTTCTGTTTTAAAAAACTAATTATTATTGTTTTGTTGTGGTGGTTGACTTCTTGCATGATGCAAACCAGGATTCCAGATGAGGGTTTCAGTCATGGAAACCCATTTGATTTCATTAATCCCTTCCTACCATAGACAATTTAAACCTAAGTATTAGAGTAATATACCATTTGTTCTTTAACTATTTCTAACATTGTGTGAAGTTATGTTTTTCTATTTCTTGAGCCTGCTGGAAAATCAATTTTAAAGCATGCTTATTAACTCAAGACCATATATATTAAGTGGTTACTTCTTAGGTTCAGTGTCTTGTCAGTCCCAATTACAAGCTGCCCTACAGAGGCTTTTTTAACAGAAATAAATGTAACCCTGTGTTGCATTTCTTATGTGGATATTAACTAAATGGGGACAAAAGCATTCAATTTGATTTGCTTGTTTACTTTTAGGTGACAGTTAATTCCTGTGCTCTGAGATTACAATCATACCATTATGTGCGGCTCAGAGACAATATAATGCAACCTGAAGTTTAACACATGCAGGATTTTTGAGAAACCACAAAGCTTTCAATTGTACCTTTCTCCAGTGAACAAGAAAATGAGGCAATTTCCTTTAAAAGCAGAAAAAGAGGGCCGGGTGCGGTGGCTCAAGCCTGTAATCCCAGCACTTTGGGAGGCCGAGACGGGCGGATCACGAGGTCAGGAGATCGAGACCATCCTGGCTAACACGGTGAAACCCCGTCTCTACTAAAAAATACAAAAACTAGCTGGGCGAGGTGGCAGGCGCCTGTAGTCCCAGCTACTCGGGAGGCTGAGGCAGGAGAATGGCGTAAACCCGGGAGGCGGAGCTTGCAGTGAGCTGAGATCCGGCCACTGCACTCCAGCCTGGGCGACAGAACGAGACTCCGTCTCAAAAAAAAAAAAAAAAGCAGAAAAAGAATTATAGGAATTCCTGGTGAACTCTACTCCAGTATCAAAAAAATGTTACCTAGATCACCATTAAAAAAGTTAGTTGTATTTTCCAGACCACTATTATCAAACTGAAACACACCTCCCATCTTTCATGTTAATCTGCCCAGCCATTCAAATGGCACATACAATAGATTATTAATAATTGACAGTAAAATCATAAAAATGTCGCTGACATTATATTACTAAATGTCACTTAGGTGACTCATGCATAGACATTAACCAATGACACATGAAGGCAGCCCCTATTCCACCCGATAACCAACTCCTAAAAGCAATTAATAAAAAAAAACAGATATTCTTATAAAGAGATGAGTTATCTTTAAAAAAATGATTATTCAAACTAAGACATTTAAAGAGTAGGCTAAAAACCCTCCAGTCAAATGCTTTGTGTAGCACTCAGTATGTAATATTCTAGCTAATGGAAAAAGCAGGCTGTGAAAGGGAGAACTTTCAGTTGTCACACTGAAGAGTGCTTTAAAGAAGATTGTCATTTGAGACTCTGTTGTCAGCAATGAGGGATTCCAAATGCAGCTGAACTCAGAATTCTGACTGTGGTATGTTTAAAAGTGCATCAATCTAGGAGTTCTATACTATTTTTATATTTTCTTAAACATATGTAGAGAAACCAATTGAGAGAAATTAGTATTGATTTCAGAATTGGAAATGAATGTATCTGTTATTTCAAAATACTAGATATATATTTCAGAGTTAAAAAAGTATGATCTAAATGTGTTAGTTTTAAAATATCTGTGTTTATCTTGCATGTAAACCAAATATCACCTCTCTGAAGTTTTGTCTTTTTAAATGTATTTATTGATTTCATTGAAATAGTTATTCACAGCATCTACTCTAAAATGGTTTTTATTCAAAAACATAAAACATATTTACCTTTAAAATATTTTCAATTTTTCTTAATTTTATACAAGATTTTTATTGTTTAGACTGGATTTCATCGAAAAGTAGAAAGTTCTGAGGCAAACATCTAAGTTTAAATTAATGAGGCTCAAAGCCGTCAAGATGTTAAAATAAGATAAATACCTCAGGTGACGAAATCACTGCTGATGAAAAGGTTCAACCTGCCTCTGTTTCACAGTTTTAAAGGTAATAAGAAACTTAATTTTGACTCAGTTCATATTTTGATTTTTTTAAAATGTCAGATGCTTCCATCTGGAGAATTTCCATTTTTACATCTATGTTAAAGATAAGATCATATAGCATAGATAATCACTGATATGGAAATAAGTGTTCTTTTCTTTACAAAAAATAAGTACTTAAATGATTTCTTATATAATATTAAAAATATAAAAATCAGTGATGAGAAAAGGTCTGTTCAAATGTACTCTCTGCAAATTACTTCCACTAAGGGAATATTTTAAAGTTCACATATATATAATATTTTAAAAATGTTTATTGTATTGACAACCCAATAGAAAACCATAGTCCATGCTTCATCACAGACTATTCCTTTGAGAAAAACTTGGATTTGTCTTCATTAGATAAACTAGAGAACCTATGATTTAAGTAAGAAATAAAAGTAAAAATTGGTGGAAAGAGACTAATATAAGATAATCTAAGAAACAGCACTTAGTATAATACCACTACATAATGGCAATTCAATCAATATTTTCTTTCCTTCTTAGTTTTTTTTTTTTTATTTTTTAAGTTTTGTATTTACATTTGCTTCATGATTTTTATTCTTCCCGTGGATACATGTCTTATCATATGGTATTCAGCATCACACTTTTTCCAGTTAACCAAGGTCAGATAGCTCAAGTGTTTTGGATCCAATCTGAGTCCAATTTGAGTAAAATTAATCTAGCTTTTTTTGTAACTATTATACTACATTGATCAGTGAACCAGATTTCATAAGACACTTCAAAGGAAACTATTACTTCCCCCTTAATAACATGATTAATAACAAAATTAATCACAGAGAAATAGTGTCTGATAAATTATCTGGACCAATTCATTGTTTGAACCATTTTCAGAGAAATGCAAAATGCATTTTTCCATATTTTACCTAATTTTAGCTAAATTAATACATACTCAGCTATTAGTATAAAAGTAGCTTCATATTTGAAAATTTTCAAAAGTATGTGCTGCATAATTATACTTAATATTCATAAGAAATATGTATGTCTCACTATCATAAAAGCAAATTTATAAGCAGAATTATCACTAATTGTTAAATTAAAAAATAAAATTATTCTTGGACTTTTCTTTCAGCAAAATGAGAGATTAAATTCAGTGATATTTAAGGTTCAAATCTCACATTCTAAAGAATTCTGGCTACATCTTCTTTAAACAAAATATGTGTGTTCCCTTCCTAAACAGATACCTTACAGCAGTGGTTGCACAAAAAAAAAAACTGGACTCCACCCCCCAGAGCTTCTGATAACAGTAGCTCCAGTTGAGGCCTGAGAATTTGCATTTTTAAGTTTCCAGGTGATTCTGATGCTATTGGTGCAGATAGCATATTTGAGAACCATTGTCTTAATTCTCCCCTTAATATCTTCAGTGTACTCTATTTTGAGAATTCACCATGTGCCAGACTCTATACTAATCTGGGTATGCATTATTGAATAAAACAGGCAAAATCCCTAAGTGTGCAAAGCTTGTAGTCTACTGGAGGAATAAGAAAATAAGCCTACATATAATTATCTATTTAAAGTTGTCATAAGTGGGTGCAGGGTAGAAGAAGGGGAGTTACTTGAGTGATCAGGAAAGCAGCTTATTAAGAGCAAGAAAGGAGAGATGAGAAGTCAACAGAGGGAAAAGTGGAAGAACGTGGCATTCAAGGCAGAAGAGTGACCTATGTGAGGGCCCTGGCATGCAGAGTATCCAGGTGTGTTTGAGAAGCGATGTGCTTATGTGGCAGAAACACCGAAACTGAGCACAAGGATGGCCAAGAGGAGAGGTGAGAGAGAGGTGAGCAGACACAATGCTACAGGGGCCTGTGATGAGGAGTTTGAATTTGATTCTAAGTTTAAAGGTTTTTGGGCAGATCTCTGTTTTTGTAAGATTACTCTGCCCCTTTGGGTGGGGAAACAATGTAGGAGGTGGGGGCGACACTAGAGTAATGCAACTCAATAAAGGCGAAGGTGGCTGGCCAAGACTGGTTAAAGGTAAGGTGAATACATCAGACAGTTTCCCACATCAGAATGGGGAAACCACTTAGATATCTAACTACAAAGGTGGAAATTAGAGAAATCACATTGGAATTGATTACTTAATGACAGGGACACAAGTCAAGAAAGTAAAAAAAGCAGGCTAGAAAGCTAAGTTATAAGTGTGTGTGTGTATGTGTGTGTGTGTGTGTATGAGAGAGAGAGAGAGACTTTTAATACTACTGGGGATATAGGTGATTTTTAAATTGTGTTTTGTTTCCAGCAATAAAAAATACATATTCTAACATTTCCAAATTCAAATACTGCATTGAGTAAAACTGGCTTTACTCAGTCACAAGTTGAATTATCATTTGATTCATTTGCATATTTGTGTGTGTGTGCACAGATGCGTGCATGCCAGGTACCATACAAGAAACAGTGGATATGAAATGAATATGACATGCTTCCCATTGTCAAAAAGTTTGCAGTTTACTGGGGACAGTAAAAATAGGAGCTTCAGAAGAATGGTCCTCAAATTTTAGAATGCATAAGAATTATGCTTTATATCATTTGACAGGACTTCCAGATACCAGTGACTCCTATAATACTCCAACAGGTGTTGAACATACTCATCCTTTTCCATACCCAGATATATTTGTATATGGAGTTTCCTCGACCTGGGAAGGCTGACCACCCTTCTCCATTCATGTTTTTAGGATTTAAATCACATATCACTTCTGAATGAAGGTTTTTGCTCTTTCTCAAGACAATTACTTCATCTTTGCCCTCATAGCACTTGCACTTCCGCCCCCTCATAGCACAAATCACACAAATTGCAATTATATGTCCTCCTATCTGTCTCCTTAACTAAATTACTCTCTTTTCATGGAGGGGGACAATGGATTATTTTTTTCTCTGTAATTACCTCTGCACTGTGCATAGAGGCTGACTCATAATAGGAACTCAGGATAAACTTGTCAAGTAAGTGAACTACTGAAAGAGAATATTCGGGAAACATTGGAATACGTGGAATAGAGTTACTAGTGTGGCCTTCAAGAGTAAAAGCACAATTCATGGAAGGGAAGAAAATCAATCTTGTCTTTAAAATGGGCAAAACTTTTGAGTAATTTTACTTATAAGGATTTGTAGTAATAAAACAACTGAGAGATTAACAGAGATATATGAACAGGGATACTCACTGCATCATTATGAATCACAGCAAAGAATAATTTGGCAAAACAAGCCAAAATATCATTCAGCTGGAGGTAAATAACGGTAGAATCATAAAACTGAATATTGTTTAGGTATTTGAAAGTGCAGTGAAACAAGGCCAATCTGCACCACTAATTCTCAAGTGTGCCATCACACAACAAGAATAAATAGCGGAATATAAAATTGTATTTCCCGCCCCAGGGAAACACTATATTAAGAGTAACGAGATCTGGTTCTGGGATTCCCTGGCCCAGCAGATCCATTCTCTATGCTCTGCAGACCACCAAGCCTCAGAATCTCTTTTCTGAAAAGTCAGAAAATGTTGGGAGAGCCCCAGTACCCCATACCCTTGATCACAAGTCTATTCTTCGCATTAAAACAAGATGAAAACAACCAATCACTCTAACCTAGAATAGCCTTTGTTTTCTGGCCCACATTAGGTAAAAGAGATAAGAGACTTTACATATTGATGTATTTAGAGATATATGGTGGATTTTTCCTGTTTTATGCAAGTATCACTTTCTTTGTTGGCCCTCTTTCCCTACTTTAAGCTAGCCAACAGAATTATCCCTCCTGTTGGGTAGAATGATAGATGCAGTAATGTACAAGTTTCCCAAGCTGAATTCCACTCTGAGATGTTCTCCTAGAACTTACATAGGAAAAGATATTCCCCTCTCAGCTACAGGAAGAAAATTGTTTTTGGTAGTATTACAGCAAAAGATGCAGGAAGTCATCAGGCTCAGGTTTTTTCTTCACCCAAAACCTTTATGCAAGCAAAACAAAACTTAACTTGGAGGCAATTTTGTCTGTCTTGAAAAAAAAAATCTAGCCTCAATCACAACCAGGCAACTAGCTGATTGGTTATAGAACTAGGGGTCTCTCCTCACAGCACACATAAATGAGGCAAATGACTAGGTGTAGTCATCAGGTAATTACTTTGCTTCTGTCTTCACGCTATAAAAGCTCACTGCTTGTACTGCTGGAGCAGAGCTCTTTGAATTTCTTCCAGTTTTACGTGTTGCCCAATTCATGAACTGTTCTTTGCTTAAATAAAGTATATCAAGTTTATTTTGTCTAAAAGTTTTTTAAGAGTAGGAAAGAATGAGAGAGAAAAGCAAAAACAAGCAACAGAATTAGGAGATGGAGATACAGAAGAAATATAATACTAGAGTAAGACCTGACAGGTCTATTTGGATTGTAAGAACCTGCTGTTATTAAAGCTATACCAGCTCTGGACTTTTCAGAGGTAGAGAGCTGAATAATTTTGGCTACATAGACTTAAACAATTTTTTGTTAGGAGAGGCTATGATTGTCTAGTTCAAATTAGATTTGTCATTTAGAACTGAAAGAGTCCTAATTAATATAACTACAATTGAATAAGAATAGATTTTATAACACTATGTACAGAATTCAATGTGTGTCTGTAATAGTCTGTTCTTACGCTGCTAATAAAGACATATCCGAAACTGGGCAATTTATAAAGGAAAGAGGTTTAATGGACTCACAGTTCCACATGACTGGGGAAGGCCTCATAATCATGGCAGAAGGCATGAGGAGTAAAGTCACATCTTATCACGGTGGCAGGCACAGAGCTTGTGCGGAGGAACTCCCATTTATAAAACCATCAGATCTCATGAAACTTATTCACTACCACGAGAACAGCATGGGGGAAACGACCCCCATGATTCAATAATCTCCACCTGGCCCTACCCTTGACACCTGGGGATTATTACAATTCAAGATGAGATTCAGGTGGGGACACAGCCAAACCGTATCAGTGTCTATAATATATATTGCAAGTCATATCTCATCTGTAATATATATGCACTCACAAACAGTCAAATCTACATTTTTGAAAGGGAAGGTTTAAGAGAAAGAGAACTCTAAACTTGTAATACCAAATTATCCCTGAACTGTTATCTTTAGCAGTGCTTCCACTTTCTCCTTATTTCGTATCAGTCATGCAACTTTAGGAAAAGAAAAGCACTGCAGGGAAAAATTAAGAGGGAGCTGAAAATGTCATTGCTAGGGGCAGAGGAAAAGGTTTGGACAACTGGAGGAACAGCGTGAGCAAAGATGTAGAGTTTGGACTAGATTGTGCATGTGCAGGGGCCAAAGCAAGAGGCACACCTGGCTACAACACTGCGTGGGAGAAATAGGCTGTAGAAGGAGTACAAGTCTGAGGACAATAGGGATTTATATAACAATCTCATGCAGAAACTTCTAATGCCTCATACCCACAAACACAAACTTCCATGGTATTCTTCAGATTTACAAAACACTTTCCACAGTCAGCTGGGTTAAAGAGTCAGCCGACTGAGCCTCTGCTGGTGGTGCCATAACGTCATTAAAACAAGTTAAAAGCACATCACCAGTTCACTGGGCTTCCATGTGTAATTCCTTACAAAAAATGACAAACCTTTCAGTTTATAAGTGCCTGTTTGATTCTTAAGAGCAAATACACCAGTTTTTTTGTTTATTTCTTTATGAAACAACATGTTAGGCTGTGGTCTTTTATGTATTTCATAGTAGTAGTAAGTTAAAAATAAAAATAAAAAATGTAAAGGAATTCCAAAATTAATTGAGCAAGCCGGGCATTCATGCCTGTAATCGCAACACTTTGTGAGGTCGAGGTGTGTGGATCACTTCAGGTAAGGAGTTTGAGAACAGCCTGCCCAACATGGTGAAACTTTGTCTCTACTAAAAATATAAAAATTAGCTGGGCGTGGTAGCTCGCACCCGTAGACCCAGCTACTTGGGAGGCTGAGGCAGGAGAATTGCTTGAACCCAGGAGGTGAGGGTTGCGGTGAGCTGAGTTCGCTCCATTGCACTCCAGCCTGCGCAACAGAGTGAGACCCTGTCTCAAAAACAATATAAATAAATAAATAAAAATGATTGAGCAAACAAGTTGCCGTCTTTTAGAACTTGGCCCCTGGAGTTAGAACACATGAATTTGAATCCTGGCCCTGCCACTTGCATGCTATGTGACATTGGAAAATTGTTTAAATTTTCAGTGCCTCGGATTCTCTGTTTATAAAATGTGGTGGGGGTGGTTACAGAAAATAATACACACCTCAATGGGTATTTGTGAGGAATCAGTGAATGAGTATACACTGAAAAACTTAGAAAAGTGCCAGCACAGAGTAATTGCACCATAAAGAAAATGTATTCATCTTATTACAGATGAAAAAGAATAAGGATTTGAGATGTTAAGTGACTGTTCCAAGAACATACTGCATAGTGAATGGCAAAGCTAGCCTTTACCCACACCACAGGCTGATTTTGTGTGAAAAGGGAAGTGAGGTTGAGCTTCTTGAGAGATGATTAAAAGGAGGCAGGTGGTTAGAAATTCACGGAGGAAGAGAAAGAGGGGGAGAGAGAGGAGACAGATCTGGGAGAATAAATTTGTCTAATACACTGTGTGATATACAATCTTAAAATCTATCCTCATTTTTCTTTACAGTAGAGGTGGAAAATTCTACTACATTCACTAATTTCCACAGGTGGGATTTTTGGGAGTGAAATTACAAAGATGATAAAGGGAAGTTCTTATATGCTATATGTTGTATGTTTATAACCTATAATAAAAATACCTAAACTATTGAGTACTATAAAGGTAGTTTCTCCTTGCACAGCTAAATAAATGGTGAAATGTGTTTCAAGGAGCTTGATCATGTCTAGGATGGACCCTACTGATAAAATTTATCTTCAAGTATTGCATGGAGATGGAAGGTGAAGAATGAAATAAAGCACCTGATAAAAAGGACTAAATGAAAGAGAAAGCAAAGGGAAAGAATGTCCATAAACAAATTAGGGATCATTTGTTGCTTTGGGAAATTTCTAAAAGTCAAGGAAAACCTAAGCAATATATAAAGAATATTGACCCCCCCCCCCATGATCTATTTCATATGTGCTCAATTCTGTTGTAGGGTGTTTCTTTTTTCCTTTCTTTTTTTTTTCTTTGTTTTTGGAGACTATGTCTCACTCTGTCACCTATGCTGGAGTGCCGTGGTGAAATCATGGCTCACTGCAGCCTCAGACTCCTGGGCTCACACATTCCACTCACCTCAGCTTCCCAAGTAGCTGGGAGCACAGGCACATGCTACCATGCCTTGCTCATTTTTGTTTTTTTTTAATCTTCTTTTATAGACAGAGTCTCACTATGTTGCCCAGTCTGGTCCCAACCTCCTGGGTTCAAGTAATCCTCCCACTGCAGCCATCCAAAGTGCTGGGGTCACAGGTATGACTCACTCTTCCCAGCCTTTAGTGTTTTTTGAATCATGTGGAATATGATGGAGATTAGGTTTGTGATTTGGGACTGATTTTTTTGAATACTTACAAATCTAGCCTTTTAATTTTTCCATTTTGCAGGAATTTGAACACAGATATATATACATATGTGTGTGTGTGTGTATATATATATATTTTTAAATCCTACTTAGAAATTATCTGACTTCAGATGTTTTCATATCTGTGTAAGGGAAATTCATAATATATATAATTGAGTTTTATTTGTATTTATTTCATTACATTGTTTAAAAGTATATTTAACATTATCTTTGTTTATTTGTATAAATTTAAGGGGTACAAGAGCAGTTTTGCTACGTGGATATATTCCTAGTGGTGAAGTCTGGGCTATTAGTGTATCCATCACCTGAATGGTATAAGTTGTACTCATTAAGTAGTTTCTCATTTCTCAATCCCCTCCTAACCTTCTGAGTCTCCAATATTATTCCATACTGTATGCTCATGTGTACGAGTTATTTAGCTTGCACGTATATGAACAGGAGATGTTTGACTTTCTCTGCCTGAGTTGTTTCCCTTAAGAGAACGGCCTCCAGTTCCATCCATGCTTGGTGCAAAAGACATGATTTCACTCCTTTTTATGACTGAATATCACATTTTCTTATTTTCAGCCATCCATTGATGGACACTTAAGTTGATTTCCTGTCTTTGCTATTGTGAATAAGGCTGCAATAAACATACTAGTGAAGGTATTTTTTGATATAATGATCTCTTTTCCTTAGGATATATACCTAGCAATGAGAATGCTGGATCAAATGGTAGTTCTTAGTTCTTTAAGAAATCTCCACACTGTTTTCCATAAAGGTAGTATTAATTTACATTCCCACCAAGAGCCTGTAAGTGTTCCCTTTTCTCTGTTGTTTTTGGACATCTTAATCTTAATATTAGTCATTATGACTTTTGTAAGATGACATCTTTTTGTGGTTTTAATTTGCATTTTTCTGATGATATGGTTTGGATTTGTGTTCCCACCCAAATCTCATGTTGAAATGTAATCTCCAGTTTTGGAGGAGGGGTCTGGTAGGATATGATTGGATCATGGGGTCACTTTCCCCTTGCTGTTCTCATGATAGAGTTCTCATGAGATCTGGTTGCAAAAATGTGTGTGGCACTTTCCCCTTTACTCTCTTCCTCCTGCTCTGGCCATGTAAGACATGCTGCCTTCCTCTGTGCCTTCTACCATGATTGTAAGTTTTCTGAGTTCCCCCTGACCCTGGCCATGTTTCCTATACAGCCTGCAGAACCATGAGCCAATTAAACCTCTGTTTTTTTATAAATTACCTAGTCTCAGATAGTTCTTTATAGCAATGCAAGAATGAACTAACACAGAAAATTGGTTCTGGGATGTGGGGCATTGCTATAAATACACCTGAAAATGGGGAAGTGACTTTGGGGTTAATGGGCAGAGGTTGGAAGAGTGTGGAGGGCTCAGAAGAGGATAGAAAGATGAGGCAGCTTGGAACCTCCTATATACTTGCTAAGTTGTTGTGACCAAAATCCTTATACTGATATCATCAATGAAGTCTAGGCTGAAGAGGTCTCAGATGGAAATGAGGAACTTATTGGGAACTTGAGTAAATGTCACTTTTGTGATGCATTGGCAGAGTCTGGAGTCATTATGTCCCTACTCTAGAGATCTAGAACTTTGAAGTTGAGAGTGATGATTTATGGTATGTGATGAAAGAAATTTTTAAGTAGCAAAATATTCAAGATGTTGCCTGGCTCCTTCTAGCAGGCTATTCTTGTACGCATGAGCAAAGAAATCACATGGAACTGGAACATGTATTTAAAAGGGAAGCAGAGCATAAAAGTTTGGAAAATTTGCCACCTGACTGTGGTAGAAATGAAAAACCCATTTTCTTGGGGGGAGTTCAAGCTGGCTGCAGAAATTTGCATTAGTAAAGAGGAACCCAGTGTTATGGCCAAGACAATGGGGAAAATGCCCTGTACAACCTCAGGACACTGCTCCCTGCATCCCAGCCACGACAGCTCCCGCAGTGGCTAAAAGGCCCCAGATATGTCTCAGGCCACTGCTCCAGCAAGTGCAAGCCATAAGCCTTAGCAGCTTCCATGTGGTATTAAGCCTGCAGGTTCACAGAGGGCAAGAGTTGAGGCTTAGGAGCCTCCACCTAGATTTCACAGGATGTATGGAAATGCCTGGATGTCCAGCCAGAAGTCTGCTGCAGGGGTAGAGCTTTCTACTAAGCACTGTGGAGGAGGAAATGTGGGGTTGGAGCCCCCACACAGAGTCCCCACTGGAGAACTGCCTAGTGGAGTTGTGAGAAGTGACTGTCCCGTAGACCCCAGAATGTTAAATCCACTGATTGCTTGCACCATATACCTGGAAAATCTGCAGGCACTCAATACTTGCCCAGGAAAGCAGTCAAGAGGTTTGTATCCTGCAGAACCACTGGTGCACAGATGCCCAAGGTCTTGGGAGCACTGATGAAAGTCAGGCCCTTTCATCAGTGTGGCCAACATGTGACATGGAGTCAAAGGAGATTATTTTGGTATTTATGATTTAATAACTGCCCTCCTGGGTTTTGGGCTTGTGTGGGGCCTGCAGCCCCTTTGTTTTGGCAAATTTCTCCCTTTTGGAATGAGTGTGTTTACCTAATGCCTGTATCCCCATTTTATATTGGAATCAACTGGCTTGTTTTGATTTTACAGGCTAATAGGTGGAAGGAACTTGCCTTGTCTCAGATGAAACTTTGGACGGCAGATTTTTGAGTTAATGCTGAAATTAGTTAAGACTTTGGGGGACTCTTGAGAAAGGACAGTTGTACTTTGAAATGTGAGAAGGACATGAGATTTGGCAGGGGCCAGGGGCAAAATGATATGGTTTGGGTGTGTGTCTCTGCCCAAATATCATGTTGAATCATAATTTCCAGTGTTGGAGGACAGACCTGGTGGAATGTGAATGGATCATGGGGCAGACTTCTCCCTTGCTGTTTTCATGTGAATGAGTAAGTTCACAGAAGATCTGGTTGTAAAAAAAATGTGGGGGGCACCTTCCTATTTGCTCTATTCTTCTTGCTGTGGCCATGTAAGTCATGACTCCTTCATCTTCACCATTCTCCATGACTGTTAAGATTCCTGAGGCCTCCCCAGTCATGCTTCCTGTACAGCCTGCAGAATTGTGAGCCTATTAAACCTCTTTTCTTTATAAAGTACCCAGTCTCAAGTAGTTCTTTATAGCAATGCAAGAACAAAAAAATACATCTGATGATTAGGGATGTTCAGCATTTCTTCATATGCTTGGTTGAGCATTTCTTCATATGCTTTGTATGACTTCTTTTGAAAAATTCCCATTCATGTCCTTTGTCCACTTTTTAAATCAACTCAAGATGGATCCAAGACTTAAATGAGACCTGAAACAATGAATGTACTAGAAAAAAAACCTAGGGAAAAATCTTCTTGACATTGGGGTAGGCAAAGAATTGATTGACTAAGACTTTAAAAGAACAAGCAACAAAAGCAAAAATAATCAAATGAGACAAACTGAAAAGTTTCTGCACAGCAAAAGAATGAACAGAGTGAACAGACAACCTGCACTATGGGAGAAAATATTTGTAAACTATGCATCCAACAGGACTGATACCCAGAATTTAAAAGGAACTCAAACAACTAAAAAAAAAGTAACGTTGCCTTTTTAAAAGAAATGTGTATGTCAATAAAGCAAATATTCCTTAAGAAATTTACTTATTTTTTAAAAATCACAGCCAGGAGTGATGGCTCATGCCTGTAATCCCAGCACTTTGGGAGGCCAAGGCAGGTGATCACGAGGTCAGGAGTTCAAGACCAGCCTGGTCAATATGGTGAAACCCTGTCTCTACTAAAAATACAAAAATTAGCTGGATGTGATGGCATGCACCTATAGTTTCAGCTACTCAGGAGGCTGAGGCAGAAGAATCGCTTGAACCTGGGAGGCAGAGGTTGCAGTGAGCCAAGGTCATGCCACTGCACTCCAGCCTGGGTGACAGAGTGAGACTGTGTCTCAAAAAAAAAAAAAAGAAAAAAAAAGTTAAAATAACTAAAATACACATTTTTTGTATTCTAAAATATACATTTTTTATATTGGCTATAGCCATTTTTGTGTTTTATTTGTGACATGACTACATTGGAAAGCAGTATTTTCAGAAACTGTAAGTGCTCTTCGGAGTGGTTAAAACATTTATATGTTTGTAGGTGCAAGTTTTTATTTTAGTTCTTCTTAGATAAACAATTATTCCTTTGGTAACAAGAAGCTATACAAGATACTGTCTTCAAGGGATTTCTTACCCTGACATGAGATCTTAGTCCAGCAGAAACTACTGGCATCTAAAACGCTCAATTGGTATGTTTTCATTAATGAATGAAAAGCCATCTTAAATAAAATAAAATAAAACCCTGGGGCAGGGAAAAAGATTAGGAAACTACCACTCTTATGGAGCCTGAACATTTGAATCTGTCATCTTCGTTTGATAGGGTCTTAAAGTGGTACTGGGTCAAAGCAGGCTGTTAGGAATGGAGAATTTTAGTGGAAAAAGGTAGCATTAACCAAACATTTGTTGAGTACTATTTTTAAGAATCACCTCTAATGCTGTGTGCTTGTAGTCACCATTACTTAATGCAGTTGCCACTGCCCCTCAGACAGTAACCTTATTTGCAAGGAGTCTTTGGTGACTTACAAGTAGTTGGCTTCCAAAGTCTCCAAGAAATCAGTCACAACAGTCTTTTAACCCAAACACCATTTGATATGGTTTGGCTGTGTCCTCACCCAAATCCCGACTTGAATTGTGTCTTCCAAAATTCCCACGTGTTGTGGGAGGGACCCAGGGGGAAGTAATTGACTAATGGAGGCCAGTCTTTTCCTCACTATTCTCATGATAGTGAATAACTCCCAAGGGGTCTGATGGGCTTATCAGGGGTTTCCGGTTTTGCTTCTTCCTCATTTTTCTCTTGCTGCTGCCATGTAAGAAGTGACTTTTCTCTCCCACCATAATTCTGAAGCCTCCCTAGCCATGTGGAACTATAAGTCTAATTAAACCTCTTTTTGTTCCCAGTTTCAGTGTGTCTTTATCAGCTGTTTGAAAATGTACTAATACAGTTAATTGGTACCAGTAGAGTTGCTGAAAAAATACCTGAAAATGTGGAAGTGACTTTGGAACTGGGTAATAGGTAGAGGTTGGAACAGTTTGGAGGGCTCATAAGAAGACAGGAAAATGTGGGAAAGCTTGGAACTTCCTAAAGACTGGTTAAATGGCTTTGAAAAAAATGCTGATAGTGATATGAACAATAAGTCCAGGCTGAGGTGGTCTCAGATTTTGGGAACTGGAGCAAAGGTGGCTCCGGTTATGTCACCAAAGAGATTGGTGGCATTTCACTCCTGCCCTAGAGATTTGTGAAACTTTAAACTTCAGAGAGATGACTTAGGGTATCTGGCAGAAGAAACAGATTCTAAGCAGCAAAGCACTCAAAAGGTGACTCAGGTGCTATTAAAAGCATCCCTTTTTAGGCCAGATGCAGTGGCTCATGCCTGTAATCCCAGTACTTTGGGATGCCGAGGTGGGAGGATCATGAGGTCAAGAGATCAAGACCATCCTGGCCAACATGGTGAAATCCCCTCGCTACTAAAAATACAAAATATTAGCTGGGCATGGTGGCACACACCTGTAGTCCCAGCTACTCAGGAGGCAGGAGAATCGCTTGAACCCAGGAGGTGGAGGTTGCAGTGAGCCAAGATTGCACCACTGCACTCCAAACTGACAACAGAGTGAGACTCCATCTCAAAAAAAAAAAGAAAAAAAAGAAAAAAAATCCCATTTTAAAAGGGAAACATCATAAAAGTTCAGAAAATTTGCAGCCTGAAAATGCAGTAGAAAAGAAAACCCCATTTTTTGAGAAGAAATTTAAGCTGGCTGCAGAAATTTGCATAAGTAGCAAGGAACCTAATGTTAATCCCAAAACCATGGGGAAATGGCTCCAGGCTATGTCAGAGACCTTCATGGCAGCCCCTCCCATTGTGTCTAGAATTTATTCCTTCCGGTAGGTTCCTGGTCTCACTGACTTCAAGAATGAACCCGCAGACCCTTGCGGTGAGTGTTACAGCTCTTAAAGATGGTGTGTCTGGAGTTTGTTCCTTCACATGTTTAGATGTGTCCGGACTTACTTTCTTCCTTCCGGTGGGTTTGTGGTCTCGCTGACTTCAGGAGTGAAGCTGCAGACCACCTCAGTGAGTGTTACAACTCTTAAAGGTGGTGCATCTGGAGTTGTTTGTTCCTCCCGGTGGGTTTGTGGTCTTGCTGACTTCAGGAATGAAGCCGCAGACCCTCGCAGTGAGTGTTACAGCTCATAAAGGTAGTGCAGACCCAAAGAGTGAGCAGCAGCAAGATTTATTGTGAAGAGCAAAAGAACAAAGCTTCCACAGCCTCAAAGGGGACCCAAGCCAGTTGCTGCCGCTGGCTCAGGTGGCCAGCTTTTATTCCCTTATTTGGCCCTGCCCACATCATGCTGATTTGACCATTTTGCAGAGTGCTGATTGTTCCATTTTATAGAGTGCTGATTGGCCCATTTTATAGAGTACTGATTGGTGAGTTTTTACAGAGTGCGGATTGGTGCGTTTACAATGCTTTAGCTGGACACAAAAGTTCTCAAACTCCCCACCTGACTCAGAAGTCCAAATGGCTTCACCTCTCACAATTACAGGCTTTGAGGTCCAGGAGGAAAAAGTGGTTTCGTGGTCTGGCCCAGGGACCCTGTGCTGTGTGCAACCTAGTGACTTGGTGCCCCATGTCCCAGCCACTTCAGCCATGGCTGAAAGGGGCCACCAACGTAGAGCTCAGGCTGTGACTTCAGAGGGTGGAAGCCTGAAGCCTTGGCAGCTTTCACATTGTGTTGAGCCTACGGGTGCACAGAAGAATTGAGGTTTGGGAACATCTGCCTAGATGTCAGAGATGTATGAAAATGCCTGGATCCCCAGGCAAAAGTTTGTTGCAAGGGCAGGGCCCTCATGGAGAACCTCTGCTAGGGCAGTGCAGAAGGGAAATGTGGAGTTGGAGCCCCCACACATAGTCTCTACTGGGGCACTGCTTAGTGAAGCTGTGAGAGGAGGACCACCATCCTCCAGTCCCTGGTAGATCCACCAACAGCTTGTATCATGTACCTGAAAAAGCCACAGGCACTCAACACCAGCTTGTGAAAGCAGCTGGAAGGGAGGATATACCCTGCAAAGCCACAGGGGCAGAGTTGCTCAAGACCGTAGGAACCCACCTCTTGAATCAGTGTGACCTGGATGTGAGACCTGGAGTCAACGGAGATCATTTTGGAGCTTTAAAATTTGACTACCCCACTGGATTTTGGACTTGCATGGGCCCTGTAACCTCTTTGTTTTGGCCAATTTCTCCTATTTGGAAAGGCTGTATTGACCCAATCCCTGTATCTCCATTGTATCTAGGAAGTAACTAGCTTGCTTTGGATTTTACAGGCTTATAAGCAGAAGGGACTTGTCTTGTTCAAATGAGACTTTCGACTGTGGACGTTTTGGTTAATGCCGAAATGAGTTAAGTCTTTGAGGGACTGTTGGGAAGGCATGATTGGATTTTAAATGTGAGGACATGAGATTTGGAGGGTCCAGGGACAGAATGATATGGTTTGACTGTGTCCTAACCCGAATCTCAACTTGAATTATATCTCGCAGAATTCCCATGTGTTATGGGAGGGACCGATGGGAAGGTAATTGAATCATGGAGGCTGGTTTTTCCTGTGCTATTCTTGTGATAGTGAATAAGACTCATGAGATCTGATGGGTTTATCAGCGGTTTCTGCTTTTACTTCTTCCTTGTTTTTCTCTTGCCACTGCCATGTAAGAAGTGCCTTTTTCCTCCTGCCATGATTCTGAGGCCTCCCTAGACATGTTGAACTGTAAGTCCAGTTAAACCTCTTTTTGTTCCCAGTTTTGGTGTGTCTTTATCAGCAGTGTGAAAATGGACTAATACTTTTTTTGCAAATGTGCACGTTATTATAAACTCTAGATACCAAAGTAGACTGCCAAGGAGACAATTTAACAAACTAACAAAATACAGAGTTGTGGCTTTGTGGTATAAACTGTGCTCTACTGTTCAATATTTAGATGTTATGGGTGCATGGTCCTGAGAGATTGGATTTCAGATAAGTCAGCATAGAGACTACTCATTAAGATATTCCATGTATTAGAAATAACAAAACAGTATAACGTCACAGAGAAATGAAGGTAGAATGAGTAGGCCAAGAGCCCTATGATTTCACACCTAACCACAACTCTATGAGATTGTCCAAATGCAGACTAGACTTTCCACAAGCCAACAACTGATCCTCTCCCCAAACCACATCTTCTTCCACATTTCAACCTTTAACTTTAATTTGGCAAGTGTTTCCTTCATGAGAGACAGATGGAGTGTTTATCAAGGAACTCAGTATTGCCACACTGGAAAAGAATACTTGGTGACTCACCTTGATCAGCCTTTTAATTAGCCTGTTGCCAAATCTGTTTGCTTTTCCATTCTTTATTCCTACACCATGGTGGTTCTTAACAGTAGGAGGCTAAAAAGCAATGTCAAATCTATAGCTCCCTAAAACTGTTCAGAAAGCGATTCATTTATTCTATTTAAACTCATCTGTTGTGAATACTGGCTGGGAGTATGGACTAAATGTCTACAGGCTGTTATAAAATTTGTGTTTTATTGCTGTCTTCTCCGATACATGTATCTATTCCTGTACATTTTTCCTCTTCCTGTGTCTTGCAAGGGTATTATGGAAATGGTGAAACAGTGAAACTACTCAATTGGGGTTAGTTGTGAGACTGAGCAGTTATGATTTTAAGGGTTATCTATAAATTTTAAGAATGAATTAGTGAATCTATTTAATAATGCTCTAATTTGTCTAGCCTGTATACACCAACCATATAATAGACACTAGATCAAGGACCACATAAATAGTTGTAACAGTTACAAACAACAACTTCAATTGACACATATAAGCAGTGTTTTTTTTTTTTTAAATGCTAATTTTCAAGCTTCCGACTTGAGATCAACTGGCTCAAAAATTACCAAAAATTTAAAGTCAGCTTTTGTAAGCTGGTACAATCTGCCTCTGAGCAAGGGAAACATCTCAGCATAAAGAAGGGTATTCAGAAAACAGAAGCAGTGTATTACAGGGCTTCATACCAGGAAGCCACATGAGGTGTCAGGAAAAAAGAAACAGCAATATTGTTCTCCCTCACCATTTTATTATTACTCTTGGTTATGGAAAAGTAGCCATAAGAAATTTTGCTTTTTGATACAGTTTGTCTGCATCCTTCCCATACACACACAGGAAATAGTTGAATTTTTACCTACTTTTTCTATGTAGTCCCCACTTCCATGCCTACTGCCATTTTCTACAAAACAGCACAGGATTTAAAGCAGCCCTATAATTTATAATTTTTTAAAGTTTTCTGAAAAAAAATAAAGACAAAAATAAAGCAGTTAATTACATATACATTATTAAATGGTAGCTTATGCTAAGGAAACTTAATTTTTTCATAAGTACAGCTTAATATGTTCTCTAAATACTATATGTAACTTCCAAAACCTAAGACTATCATTTTAAATCAGTCATAATAAAGACAAGGGCTCCCCTGTTTTCTGAAGTCTCTCATTCCAATGTGGATAAGCAAAAATATATTGATTGTGGACCATTGGCCATGGAAGAGGAATAATTTACTTATCTAGAATTAAAATAGTGTTTAATAAAATTAGATTCTCTTTGAAGCATTAGGATGAAGGAGACTAAACATTAGTGTCTTTTTAGAGTCAGCGAGCTGAGCTCTATGTTCCGTGCTGTTTCAGTTCTTCTGCTTCTCTTCTGAAATTAGTAGTGATAGATGCTTTTGCTTAAATAGTGATGGCACAATCTGATCTGATTTTTCTTATATTTTTGTATGTTCCTAATCCTATGGGTCATTCTACTTATATATCTGATTAGTTGAACTTATCTGTTCAATAAAATTACCTTTGGTCAGCTCCAACTGTCATGATAACTCCCTGGGTCAGCAGTTTTTTCTTTAATCATAGAGTTCAAAATGCTTATTATATGTTAGATAGTCATTTGTCATTTAACATCTGCCTCTTGTTTTAATAAAGTACCCTTCTTTTATGCATATGTAGTTCTCATCCTGTACCACACTCAAAATATCATCATTTGATAATTATAACTGTAAGTACAGGGCATTAATTGCCCAATCATTTTTAGACTAATCAACTCATTTATCTTCATGGCCAGAGTTTGAGGCCTTTTCTGTTTTGTTCAGTGTTTTTCACCTATGCCTAAAATAGTGAAAGGAAAGAATAACACAAAATCAATTTTTAGTGAGTACTTAATTTTATATTGTAAGGAATATTTTTCCTACTATTTGAATGAAGCCACCAATGAAGACAGAGATTAGGAAAATTCAAGTCCATATCCAAGTTCTACTTCTTAAGAAGCGTAACCAGAATTCAAATCTGAGTCTCCCTACCACCAAAAATAGGTCATTAATGCTAGGCTGCACTGTTTCCCATATGGTAGAAAGAAAAAGATAAAGATAAAGACACAATTCTTAGCACACAATAGATTCTTTTTTTTTTTGAGACGGAGTCTCGCTCTGTCGCCCAGGCTGGAGTGCAGTGGCCAGATCTCAGCTCACTGCAAGCTCCGCCTCCCGGGTTCACGCCATTCTCCTGCCTCAGCCTCCCGAGTAGCTGGGACTATACGCGCCCGCCACCTCGCCCGGCTAGTTTTTTGTATTTTTTTTAGTAGAGACGGGGTTTCACCGTGTTAGCCAGGATGGTCTCGATCTCCTGACCTCGTGATCCGCCCGTCTCGGCCTCCCAAAGTGCTGGGATTACAGGCTTGAGCCACTGCGCCCGGCCAGCACACAATAGATTCTTAATAAATATTTTCTTGTTCAAGTCGGAGTGTAAAGGACTTCACTTTAATACTCATTTTAGTCTTCTAGTTGCCATTCAGCTCTCTAGCCTTAATAACTTGAGTGTCTAAGACTCAATAGGCATTCAAAAATATTTTGTTGACTTATATACGCCTCTTGTCCCTTCAATGGATAGCCTAAAGTAGTGTTAAGTACATTAGGTGTGTGTGTGTTTTAGAGTTTGCTTTTTAAGTGAATAAAGATTATACCTCTGAGTTTTCCTAATTTGGATTTCATGAGATGTGATGTGTTTCCATCCCTGTTTATTGATATATTGTATGATTACGTAATCAGGAGCATGCTGGAAAGGACTGCTGTGGGCAGTTCCAGGGCCAATGTTGGCTAAAAGATAAGCATTGTTTTAATGACCTTCCAGACCCTTCACAGAATTACGGCCTTGTGTTTGGCCTCCACATATAGGGGTGCCTTATAAAAGATGCACATCAGTACATCAGCAGCAGAGAGCCAGTTTTTCTGTTTTCTGAGCTAATGCCCTAACCACTCCTTCCTTATGTTTTTATTTCTATTCAAATGATGAATTATCTATGACTTTTTGCCACCTTTAGAATACTGAAGTCATTAAATAGAGGTGCAGCTCTTACATGCTAGGAATGTCACAGGCTAGTCCAGTTCCAGACCTGAGAAAGTAACACTAGTCTTTAAAAATTAATGCAGCTTCTAACTTGGCCTTCCTTTCTCCTTCTCCTTCTGGTTTGCAGCCCTCAGGGACTGCCACGCACTGGCTGGACCCCAGATGCCCTAGGGACTGCCACCTGGCCCCCTCTGGAGATTTCCTTCTTCTCTTTGCACCATCAACACTCTAAATACCTTCTTTCAAGCCTGGAATTTGCCAAGGAAAATACGAAATAAACCTAGATTAGGCTTAATTTAATCTAAGATGGTAGTGGCTTGCTATGTTTGTGAAAGGATAGTTTTCAAAATAATTTTTATGGTGCTCAGTAACAACTTTTTTTGTGATTTCATTTTAATGTGTATTAGAAAAAGCATAACCAGCATCTTAAACTTGTTGTTATTTAGATTAAAATTTGGGCAAAGTCTATTTTTGCAGAAATAGTATAATCTAAAGAAAAAATATCAAATAGGTGATCTGTAGCTTTGTAAAAGAGATATATATATACACATTTACACATATAAATATATATTCATATATATGTGTGTGTGTGTGTATATATATAAGTTAAAATTTGAGAAACAATGCCATGCTGTATCTTGCTTAATCACTCGCCAGATGATAGTTGACATTTAGCTAGCATCTAAGAAGTCTGGCACTCTTGCTATTTATTTTACATATGTCACCATCTTTGCAATTTTGATAGGAAATGCATAGTACATATTATTATCTTTTCATAAAGATACTGAAACTTTATATGTGCACAGTAACGTGAGATAGGAAGTAGAAGTGAGTCTTCATCTCAGGTATTTCAACTACAGATCATATTGTCCTCACAAAATTAAAGAAATATGAATGCTACCACTTACCTTAGAGGAAATGCTGAGTACCTTCACTAATGCCCATTTTTCATAGAAATTCACATGGCTTCACAGTTAATTTAGCTATGGGACTTTCAAACTGCTTAGATTTCATGTAAGAGATTCAACTTCTTTCTCCCTAAGCTTGCCAAGGGAGCTTTGTTTGCAAAAACAGGGGCTCCTAGAACTGAAGGGATTTTAAGGGACTGCCTGACCCAGAGGTTCCTAACATGGTACCCATGGACCTCTAAGGGAGGGTACACATGAGCTCCAGGAGATCTATGACGTCCCTGAAATTGTATGCATGATTTGAATATGTAAGTCTTTGTGGTTTTCTCCAGATATTGCCTGTTGTCAGAGAAAGGTTATGATCCACCGATTTTTTTCTTGACCTATCCTTCAACGGCACCAGAAATTAAGCCATCAACTTTGAAGAAGCCTATAAAAATAGAAATAGCTGGAGCCATAAATAATCTTAAATGATACCCATAGGTTTAAAGAGTGTATCTTATTATAAATATCTACTTTTGTTTGTTTGTTTGTTTGTTTGTTTGTTTGAGACAGGATCTTGCTTTGTCATCCAGGCTGGAGTACAGTGGCACAAACACAGCTTACTGCAGCTTTGAACTCCTGGGCTCAAGTGATCCTCCCACCTCAGCCTTCTGAGTAGGTGGGAATACAGACATGTCACCATGGCTGGCTATTTTTTTTTTTTTTTTTTCTCTGTAGAGATAGGGTTTCTCTATGTTGCCCAGGCTTGTCTTGAACTTCTGGGCTCAGGAGATCTCCTGCCTCAGCCCCCCAAATTGTTGGTATTACAGGCATGAGTCACCACACCTGGCCAAAATCTAACTTTTAACAGGAAGAGCAACTCTTGTACTGGAAAGAGCTAAGCTTGTGGAAAAATAGGCATGAATATTTTATGGTATGTTTTCCATGCCAAGTTTCCAGAGATTCTAACGTGACTTTATTCATTTGTACTCTGAGTAGATGATTTGTAGCCAACATGATAGGGTCATCTCACTTAAGACATGAGCATGATATAACTGTTTGATATCCTTCTTCCTCCTCCTAAGTCTCAGGAGATTCTTGCCGTGTTGATAGAGGTTTTAGAGGAAAGGAAAGGAGAACATAGGACTTCTGGGTCATGGAAAGTAATTTCCTGCAAATGTAAGGAACACAGCCTAGGGCTTATGTTTTGTGGGGAAGCCAATACATTTCTCATCAGATCAAATCCATCTTGGTGTGAAGGTTGTGGGAGATTATATTATTTGCCTTCTCCACATATATGACTAATGGAAAACAATTAATAGTTTAGGATTGTCTGCTTTGGAGCATATGTGAATTTACCTAATTTCCATGTGTATTGTCAAGGACACTGATGATGATACTAAGCAGTTACTCAGTGCCAGAAGTTTTGATACTCTGATATAGAGGTCTGACATTTCAAGTTAAATTTATTCAAGTGAAAATAGTAGGCTTTGACCAAGGTAATGAATATTCTGGGGCTATTTTCCGTTTCAGAGATTTTTTTTCCCATTGTATGTTTTGACTTAATATTTTGATTTTTGCATTTGCAAGCATGTAAATAAATTCAACCTGCCCTTGCATAATTTGACCTCTATGTGTTGAGTTTTCCTTCTCTTCAGGCACCTGCCTGCCTTTCATCTGTTACAAATCCAGAGCCAAATGAAGGGAGTATCTTAATATTTCAAGAACACTTACTACTGAGATGTCCTAAAAATATCTCATGCAGACTGGGCTGTCTGACTCATTCACTAGTGTATCCCTGGCACCTAGCATACAAAAAAGTGCTAATAAAAAGTCCACATTTGCAGGATCTGCAGATGTCTTTGCAGGTAATAGGGACCCAAGTGCTCAGAGATGCAGCTTAGCTCTTGATCTCTGATTTCTACTTTGTCTTGAACTTTAGGGATTCCTCACTATCTTATGAACTCTTCAATGTTTGTTTGTTTGTTTTTATAAATTTAGGAGTACAAATGCAGATTTGTTACACTGATATATTATGCAGTAGTGAAGTCCAGGCTTTAATGTAACCATCACCCAAATAGTGTACATCATACCTATTAGGTAATTTTTCATCCCTCACTCCCCTCACTCTCCAAGCCTCAAATGTCTATTATTCCATTCTCTATATTCATGTGTACATATAATTTAGCGCCCACTTATAAGTGAGGACATGCAGTGTTTGACTTTCTGAGTTATTTCACTTAAGATAATGGACTCCGGCCGGGCGCGGTGGCTCAAGCCTATAATCCCAGCACTTTGGGAGGCCGAGACGGGTGGATCACGAGGTCAGGAGATTGAGACCATCCTGGTCTACACGGTGAAACCCCGTCTCTACTAAAAAATACAAAAAACTAGCCGGGCGAGATGGCGGGCGCCTGTAGTCCCAGCTACTCAGGAGGCTGAGGCAGGAGAATGGCGTAAACCCGGGAGGCGGAGCTTGCAGTGAGCCGAGATCGCGCCACTGCACTCCAGCCTGGGCGACAGAGCGAGACTCCGTCTCAAAAAAAAAAAAAAAAAAAAAAAAAGATAATGGACTCCAGTTCCATTCATGTTGCTGCAAAAGACATGCTTTTATCCATTTTTTCTGGCTGAGTAGTATTCCATGATGTGTGTGTATGTGTCTGTATATTTATATATAAAATCAACCTAAGTGTTCATCACAGATGACTGTACAGAGAAAATGTATATATGTATACACATACACACACAGACACACACTACATTTTCTCTCTATATACACACAGACACACACACAAACCTGTATATATTTCTGTGTGTGTGTATATATATATTTATACACATATATATGTATATACAAATATGTATACACACACAAATCTAAAAAAACACTGAAACATGTATATACATACATATATATAAACACAGACACACAGAAATATGTATATATCTGTGTATATATATATACAGAGAGAGAGAGAGATACAGACACACACACAGAAGTATATATAGGTTGATTTTGCATCTCTGCTATTGTGAATAGTGCTGTGATAAATATACAAGTGTGCATATTTTTTTGATGTAATGACTTCTTTTCTATTGCATAGTTACCCAGCAGTGGCATTGCTAGGTCGATTAGTTCTTTAAGAAAATTCCATGCTGTTTTTGATAGAGGTTACTAACCACAATAAGATATTATCTTACACCAGACCAATGTTTTAAAAAGTTTTGCTTTGTGTAATTTATATTTGTTTTCATGGGAAAGATTGATCCAAACAACCAGAAATAGAAATGCACTAGTGTCAGGAATATTTTCACTGGGTCTGTGAGGTTACTCATGTTTTACAAGAGTTTCCTAAATACATGTTGGAAATCATCAAGTGACTCTTTGCAATGCAAACTCTTGTTTGTTTTGTTTTGGGAGCTCCTCAAGGGAAAGTGTGGCATTTATGATAGCAAGTAATGCATTGAAATCACGTTCCTGATTTTTTCAAACTTCCTATAAAATTTTACTCCCCAAATTCCTTTACAATAAAATGGTATTTGATTGTATTTTGCATTTAAAACTTGATCTTTTAGCATAAAAGATCAAATTTTATTCTCATTGTTTTCATTCTCAAGCTATCAGTAAATTCTAAATTCTTTCCTTTTGTATTTCCATGTGGTCATTGGCAGAAGCGCAGAATAACTACAGATTGGGTTTAAGTAGAGTTTGTGTAGAAAGTTGTCTTTGCCAGTTGACATTATGGGACTTGAATGTGTTCACATCTCAACGTGTGTACTGTGAGGTGATTACTCATTCCTAATGATGTCCTTTAGACCTCACGGAATCCCTTCGGAATCACCAGTGACCAAATGTTCAATTTAATATCTCCAATAAGCATATGTTAATCATATTTTAATTTTGTAAATGATTATGTAGATACAACTGCAGTTGACTGAAGAGAATGTATTGTTTAGGGATTATGATTAAAATTGGACTTTACCATTTGAAAGTCTTTAGTTGTAATAATAACTATAGGGTGTATACCATTTTATGATTGACAGAGTGTTCAACTCACATAATTCTTAAAATAGTCATGCAAGGCTATTATTATTCCTGTTATGTTATACAGGTGAGAAAACTGAGACTTGTTATAAGTAAAATTTTAGCACTAATATATAATCCCAGATTATTTATTCCCAAATTAATAGGTTATGCTGATCTTTTAAATTGTTATTATGAATATAGTCATATATTTGTTATTATCAATGATAGTCAATAATTAATAATAATTGTAATTAATAATAAGCAATATAATTGTCATTATGCATATCAAAAACCACATTATAAGATCATATTGAGCTGTAACAAGTTATATTCAACATTGAGCTTTACATGACCTCTATTGCTTGCCTTACTTGGTTTAGAATAAATTATTACAGCCAAAATTGAAACTTCTGTATAATCTTCCCCGATCTTTTCTCTCAGTTAGTCTCGACAGAACTAACTAGTATTCTGCTAATGGTGACTTAGCTTTTCTATGAATATTTTTGAACTTTTACTGTATATGTTGTACAGTAAAAGTACAGTCTTTAAACAATATTGAAAACCATTTTTATGTTTTTAAGCTTTGAAAAAATGTAATACATTAGACATTGCTTTTACTATAAAAGATCAACAGCATCACCTTGATGGATATACATTTGTAGATATGCAGATACATTTGTACTATCATGTTCCATTGCGTGACTACAAAACAAGTGACATTAACTTACCACAATTTAGTTTTCACTTTCCAGTTGATAGACTGTTTTGTTTTCGGCCTTCTGCTCTTTCAGATAATGTAACATTTCTTCTTTTATTAAATACTTGTTTATGTCTTATGACATTTTTCCATTGGATTGTTTGCCTTTTCTTATGAATTTCGCAGTTATTTATACAACCTGAAGATTAATGCTTTATTGGTTGTAATCATAAAAATATATTATAGTTATAACTTACCTTTTCACAATCTTTATGATATCTTTTATATTTAAATAGCTTTTATTTGAATGTAGTTGCATGTGCCAGCTTTTTTTTTTTTTTTTTTTTTTGTAACTGGTGCTGGTGCTTTTACTTATTAAAACAAATACAAATTTCCTACCAAAATTATTATAAAATGCTCTCATAATTTATTCTAAAAGTTATTTTTTTAATTATGCTTTTCTCACTTAAATCTTTATTCCTTTCGTTGTGTTTTCTTATTGTAAATTGAAAGTTAAGGGTCTGTTTATTTCTGTTAAATTAACTTTTTTTTTAGTGTCTCTAATTGAGTAGTCCACTATATCCATGAAATTTTTATGGATTTGTAATTCCATATCAATCATATATATGCTGATATCTTTCTCTTCTGTTTGTATTTCTATGTTGTTTTATTTTGATTTTTATGTTGCCTATTCCTGCGTGAATACCATATGTCCTGTTTAAGAAATATTTATGAACTGTAACTTCCCATGTTAGCTTCTGTAAGATACATTCTCACACATTTTACAATCAAAAATGCATTTGTAATTGAGTTTAGCAGCTTTATTGATATAAAATTTACATGCTATACAGTTAATCACCCATTTAAAGTATTCAATTCAATATTTTTAATATATTCATAGGACTGTGCAACCATCTCCACAATCTAATTTTAAAAAATTTTGATTCCCTAGAAAGAAACCCTGTACCTGTTAGGAGTTATTCTCCATTCTACCCACTCCTCCCTCAGGCCTAGGAATTGATTAATCTATTTTCCATCTCTATGTATTTACCTACTATTCAGTTTTATATGGATGGAATCACATAATTGTGTATGTGTGTGACTGGGTTCTTTCATTTAGTATAACATTTTCAAGGTAGACCTATGTTGTGGCATATGTCATTTCATTTCTTTCTACTGGCAAATATTTTATTGGATAGATATACATGCCACATTATGTATTAAGCTGATGGGCTTTTTGATTGTCTTCTTTTTTTGCTATTATGAATAATGTTTTTATGAAAATTTGTATGCAAGTTTTTGTGTGGATGCATTGTTTTTGTTTCTCTTGGGATATATACCTAGGAGTGAAACTGATAGTACTGTAACTTTATGTTTAATACTATGAGAAATTGCCAAACTTTTTTCGAAAGATTCTGCACTGATTTGTATCCCCATCAATTATGAACAGAGTTTGAATTTCTCCATATCCTTGTCAATACTTATTTTTTGTCTTTTTCTGTCACTGTGATTTTGATTTGTGCTTCTCTAATAACTATAATTATGTTAAGAATCTTTGAGTGTGCTTGTTGTCCATTTCTATATTTTCTTTGGAGAAATATCTATTCAAATCATTCATCCATTTTAATTGATTTATTTGTGTTTTATTGTTGAGTTGTAAGAGTTGTTTACATATTAAGGAAACAAGTTTCTTATCAGATATATGGTTTTGAATATTTTCCCATTCTGTGGTTTACACTTTCACTTTCTTTATGGTATATTTTGCAGAAAAAAAAAAATAACCACCAAAAAAAGAAAACACCCGGTTTTGCTCTCTATAATAAGTAGGGTCTGTAACAAGAGTGATTAGGAGGAAACAGTTATAACTCTAAAATAAGTTTTAATTACATACCAACGGCTTCAGATTATTCTCTAATTTAGGAGAGCAAATCTAGAACTACTAGGTAAAACATAGCATCAGGTTACCAGTGTCTAAACGTCCATCTTTTAATTTAACATTAAACATTGCCATAAAAGGATACAGAAAGTAAAAGTAAATGTCACCCCAGAAACTAATGAAAATATTCCATTCTTAACAGATTCAATAGGATAGGAATAAGAAAAATGAACCTGGAACACAGATACTTGGCCTTATGAGCTGAAACCCACCTGATGGCCACCCAAATTATGGAGGAGAGTCGGAGAGTCGGACTAACCTGATTCATTGTCTGCCTTTAATATTGGACTGCAGAGGCAACACAACCAAGGAAATTAACCACCTACTGCCCTTGAGCAGTCTTCTGAGCAGGCCAGAGTCAGGCCCTGCTGCTTCTGCCCTGCCTCAGCTGTGCCTATTACTCTTTAAATCCAATAAAAAATAAAAATGCCTACTAAATGGGTATAGCAATATTTGGTTACATTGGTTCTGAATACAAAAATGTGAAGAAAAGGAGTGGGTGGGAGCAGATATGGCAGCACCTGAGAGCCATGCACACTAGGAAGAGTGTCCTCCTTGTTACATCCTTGTTTTGCCATGTTACGGAGAATGGTAAAACAACATTTTAAGTATAGGCCAGGAATCAGTAATCAACGAGATTCTACCTGTATAGAGCCATGCATGCTACATGAAGACTTTCAAGACACCATAAATTGGATCAGGGTGTTTACACAAGCTCCACATCAGGTCAAGATCAGCAAGCTGAGGTAGAATCTGTCAACAATCAAAGGGTTGGTGAATGAACTATGACCATTTCACAAATGTAAGTCGAATGGAAAACACTTTTATAATATTCAGTATTCACACATACAGAGACTAGATTTAAGACAAAAAACAGGACCACAGAGCAATGAAGAAAGAGTTATTTTTACTACAGGCTGCTGGAACAATTGGATAACCGTATGAGAGAGTGGTATAAAGAAGGCTTATTCAGGAGTTGGTGAGGTTCTATTTCTTTTTTTTTTTCTTCTTTTTTTTTTTTTTTTTTTTTTTTTTTTTATTTTTTG